>NC_046621.1:12617387-12918677 GCF_900324465.2 Anabas testudineus | reverse complement strand
GCGTTCATTTCATCAGCGATTCATTGATGCTAAATCCAGGCCAAATATCCAGAAAGCATCACTAATTGCTGTGGCTGCCATGGCTTCATTTTAATTGCCTGTGTCAGACGATGCCGTGCAGTGTTTGACCCGAGGTCAGCCAGGGGGTGGATTAGAGTCGACGACTTTCCCTCTCCTTCTTGTTCTTGTATTCCAGCTCTGTTATTCTCTCTTTTTCTGTTTGCCCAGTGACATGAGTCAGTCCCACTGCGCTGGGATCTGCACTGCACCACTGCTGCTGCTGCACAGCTCCCTGCCGTTTGTCTTCTATTGAGCAATGAATGGAATATAGGTGTGTGTGTGTGTGTTACTGCATATGTTCACGGCACAGGAGAAAAAGCCCTCTTGTGATGGCAATTCGAAAACACAGGGTGAGATATTGGTGCTGGTAAATCAGATTTTTGCTGTCATGAAGAACAGAATGTAATCACTGCATGGCTGTCGGTTTGTTCTCTGGGGCAGGAGAGGAGTCATCGGGTAGAAAATCAGCCATGTATCAGCGTATAGGCGCAAACGCGTGTGCACAATGTGTCCTGAAAGTCAATAGAGATGGATGGAAGGGAAGGACTAATTTCAAGCCTCTTGTCACATCTTGTAATCGGCCGGCTCACTAGACTGACTACCTTTGATTAATTGGTCCATTGCATTTCAATTTGTGCTTATTACATGAGAGGAGTTTGTGTGTGTGCTTGTGTATGTGTTTGAGGTTAAGGGCTTACAAGGCACAGTTAACAACGTTGTTTACCACCAGGACAATACTAATTGTGATTCCTGTGCCTGTGAATTGCTTAATGATACATTTGGATATCCAGCACTATTGCAGTGGGTTTATTGCAGTGTTGTGCCACCATTATGGGATTAACCAATTGATTGCAGAAGTCAGACGAATTGGTCCCGGATAACTCCCACAAGGCACCTCAAATTCAGATGATTTGACATGCATGTATTGGTTTAGTGAGGCCGTTCAGTCGTGAGCATGCTTATCTGTTTAAAATCGGAATTGCAGCCTACAGTTTGTTTATGCGTCGCCTAATCTTCACTAGTTGAGGAAGTGAAAGGCTTCACTGGAGACTTGATGGGGATTTGTTGGCTGGCAGGTCATCAACACATTCTCAGGCATACATGTTTACACACGCGCGCACACACACACACACACACACACACACACACACACACACACATCTGTACTAAACCAGAGCATCCCAATAGACAGGTGGAAGGATATGGAGAGTAATCTGGTGCAGCTTGGTTTAACCACATGGCACCAGTCTACTACACGCAGAGCTAAAATAATGAGCAAGTTGGCCGTTTGGCTTAAAAGATGATTTCATAATTGAATAATTGTTCAAGTAATTCAAACATACACAGGTTTCAAATTAAAATCGGGGTATTTGCAGGGCTTCTTAATATCCTGTGATGATTACTTTTGGGCTGTTTTTTGGGTTTTGGACTGCTGCTTGGGTGGAAATATGTATGGATAGACGCTGTACTTATAATCAGATCGTCACTCTGCTGTCGGACTAAATAGTAAATACTGTGATATTCTTGGCACATTGTGGAACTGTCGGTCATGTCTTGTATTAAACTAAAAGTTAAACAGCAGGCAGACATATTAAGCTTCTTTGCTTTTGTCCAGACCAGACATTTCAGTAAGAGCATTTACATGGTCTTATGAAGAGACTTATGACTGGAGCCATTCCTCTGTCTGGCTGTCAGTGCAGAAGAATTTGTGCTGTAGTGAATTCATTAGGTTTCTTTGAATTAGACGCCATGCACACTTAGTAGATTGCAGCATTTACGCTGAGACTCTTACTGTTTCCTCTCTTTTTTTTGTGTGTGTGTGTGTCTCGATCTTCCTTTTTAAGTTGTCTCGGTGCACGGGAGAGTCTGAGAGGTGTTTAAGCACTTTTAAAAACTCTGTGACTAAGAGTAGGTTAAATTATGCAGTTGTGATTCTCCTCTCTTATCGTAGATTCTAGACTTCAAAAGATCCAGTAGATGCCTACGGATATTAGACTCCATCATCTTCAAAGATGATCCCGTCTTCCTTGGAGCTACAACCATCCCCTTGCTCAACTTGAGAGAATCTGCTTTACCCACTGGTGTGTGTGTGTGAGTGTCTGTGGGATAGGAGTTGGGGAGGGGTGTGTGTGTGTTATGACTAAGCCCATCGGCCACCATCTGGCCGTGAGCAAGCTAATAATCTGGGCTTACCGCTGTCAGTGCAGCTAATACTAGCCTGCTCTCGTCAGTCCACCCCACCGTAAACAAGTTGGAGAGGTAGAACTGGAGATATAAACTAAAAACGGAAGGACCATCAGAGATCCAGATTCATCATGATCCAGATCTGGCTAGAATGACCACAAAGGGGGCGCCTGGCGCAGCCATGGCAGTGACCATTCCAATCGCACCCCCAAAGGTGAACGTCGAAGCTCCTCGGTCGTGCCTCTACCTCACCACCTTGATTGAGCTCTTCGTCCGGGACCAGTCGCCGGCCCAGGCTCTCTGCTCTCTCCTGGCCATGTGCTGGTTTTGGCCATCTGGCTGCGAGGCCGAAGAGAAGGACTTGTTCCTGGGCTCCGTGCTGCTCAGTTTGGGACGGCTCCTCAAAGACAAGCTTGCCTGTATTGCTCAGCACATGGCCGCATGTCTGTCCTGTCAGGGAAACACCAAAGAAGACAAACAACCGGTAACAATGGGCTGTGGGACGTTTTTACTGAAGTAGCTGATACTATGAATCTTCACACCTAAACTGCAAACTTTCACACTCCTCCCACAACCCGCTGTGTACTTGTTAAAAATATCTCCATGAACGCAAGTCTGGACTAGTTTTAGAGAATCATTTGTCTTTACTGTCACTTGCACAGTATGATTTCATCTATTATTATCTACGCAGGATGTTATCTTTGCAGTATGGACCCTATTTAAATGAATTGTTTTTGTTTGACTAGTTAGTTTCAGTCTCTATGGCCTATGTGGTTTTGTCGTTTTGGTTCTGAACCACCAGGTCAGGAACGAGGATGGGCAAAGCACAATGATTGCCATTAGTTATTGCACTGCGTTGTTTGTCATCAAGCTGTTTTTTAATGATGGCAACAAGCATTTCTACTTCAACTTTCATTTAGTCTTTGGCATTTTGCTGGAGTAAGAATAGCGTATAGTGCTAGGATTGCTTTGCCTTTGTACTGGCAGTTATGCAGTAGAGTAGATCTAAATAGCCCGAGGATTCAGTAGAATGGATGCTTTAATCGGAAGTTGGCTTCATTATTAAAACACACTCCTCTACCAAAGTCCTCCGAGACTTGGCGGAATAATATTTGTTTAGGATGAATAATAAAAGGCATAAATGGGCTTGAGTAGAGCGCGACGGGACCAGCCCTCCCTCTCATCTCCCTCTCTCCTCCCCTCCACTCTGTTTGATTTATGAGCATGCATCTTCTTTTATTGAGCTTTGAAAAGAAGATGGCATCGCGGCACTATAGCCCACTAACATGGCAAATGAATCACTGACCTGCCTACCGGCCACCGGGCCGGCTCTCTCCCTCCCTCTCACTCTCTCTTACACTGTCATGACAAGGCTGTTTCTTGTGAGGAATGGGTAAAGCCAGCCCCAGGGACCTGCCTGTATTTCATCCCCCCTTCTTTATCTCCTCCCTCCCCTACGTTTGTTTGTTTATTTCTGCTAAATGTGGCCTCACTGCTGGTGAAGCGCAAGGCGCAAGGCTTCGTCTTTGATTTGAGCAGCATTTCATCTGCAAAGCGGGCCGAGCTCTGTACATAATGATTCCATCGGAGCGTTAAAGGGAGATGGAGACAGTGTTTAGTGTTTATCTTGCAGCCTCCCAGTCTGACAGAGCTGTGCTGTGTTGTTTTTCTGTTTTTTGAGTGTTTGCAGCCAACGACTGTGGTGGCGGGTTATTATACAAGTATTATAATATCACTCAAATGAGACTGAATAATATTTAATGGCTTGTTTTATGAATTTAATCATCTCGCTCATGTCACCTTACTCTTCTCAGCATTCACCATGCATCTTGGTTGTTACGGTTTCACCGTTGTTCAAATGAAATTCATGCGGCATTCTCTATCAGTCCCTCAAAACACTTCTGTAACAGGAAACAGACAGTAATAGTGGCCACTTGTGCAGCAACTGGCCTGGTCTATAGATGTAAAGCTGGTGGGGACTGAACTTCTCTTTATAACTCTACTACTGAATGCAAAAATGCAAATGCATTTTAAGAAGAGATTGTTTCACAAGATTTGTTTAAACAAAAGGAAGAACTTGAATGGATGACGTGTGCATTACGTGCAGAAGATTTATTCCTTTTTTTGGTAGTTGAGTGGTGTAAACCCTAGCAGGGGTTGCAGTAGCTGCACTTTTGACCTGTTACGGGGTGATTTGGACCACTTTATCAGGCACCATTAAAACTGTGTGACCCTTCAGAGCTGGTTTGTACACGAATGTGTTTAGAGTTAGACAACACATTATGCAACTTGTTTGTCTGAAGCATACTGTTGCAACACAGAAAAATCCTGGTGGCTGGAGATTGGTGTGATAAAAAGTTGTCACTGTCAGCTTCCTGAATTTATGAGGGCATGATGAGAACAGCAGAAGGAACCCTCACGCACCTTGACAATGCACATCTTCTTATCTTCAGTACTTGAGCCATGCTTTTGCACCTTAAATTGTAATCCCTTCCATTAATCGGCTACCTTCATGAAAATACACAGATGTTTACAGCAAAGCCAGGGTGGAGGTTTTCATAGATGGTCTTCACTGTTTATTTATTCCACATGAAAGCGTTCTATTCAGTCATTGTCACTTTTTATTCTCATATGAAGCCATAGCTAACATTCCTGCCCTGTTACCCCAACTGGCTTAGTGCCTCCCATTTTTGAGTCAGCCATTCCTCTGTGTGTGGAGGTATCAAGCCAGAACAGTCTACATTGTACTGCTGCTATTGAGAGACTGGACACTGATACAGCCCCTGGCCTCTACATTCAGCTCTCTGGAAATATCAGCAGAGGCAAAACAAGAGCAGATGAACTAGAGGAAGTGGAAGGAGGAATGGGGAAAACTGGACAGAAGGAAGTGTGATGGATGGCCGTGTGTGGAGCTAGACACATAGTAAGAGCGGCGTTGATGCAAAGAGACAGATCCTGAGCAGAGATAAATGTGAAGAGAGGAAATACCCCCCTGTTTGCACGTTAAGTGTCCATGACTGTCCACTACTGATTGATATGTGAAACAAGCTGGCAGGAAGCACTTTTTCCTCTGCCTACGCTCACAGAAGAGGAGGACGCAGGATCGGTGTCTCGATGCCCATCAAAGCCCACTCCGCTCCAGAGGAAGAGGTGTACCAAGTGAGGGGTCTGACCTGGGCCTGAGTCTGGAGGCTGCAGACTGGAACAAGAGCAGGCGAAGAGGAGAAAAGTTGAAGAGAAGACTGAAGATAAGATGAAAATCACAAGTGGACAGAGTGAAATTTCTGAGCTGGTCAAGCTGTATTTTTTCTAGTTTGTTCCCTTTGGAGAACCACACGCTGATTCTTGAGCTACTATGCCAGCATCCAGGGGAAGCAGGCTGCGGAAGAAGGGCTGCTCGCTGGCACGAAGGACCAAGCGGCAGGCGACGGCAGCATGGAGGCTGCTCTACAGGCTGCTCTTCATGGTGAGCAGGAGACCCGGTGAATATTAGAGATAAACACTGTCCTGAAAGGGTAACATCAGGAGAGCTGATAGTAGGTCAGCAGCCTTCCACTGTGTTTAAGTATCACCACTCCTGATAGTGAGCAGGTTCCTTAAGGGTTTTCTGGATGGAATAGATATTGAGAGAGGGCTGGTGGTACTGACTTAGTGTAATTTATGTTATGGGAATTTCTTTGGTCAGTTTGGACTGAAAAGGTGAGTGGTTTATTACCAATGAGGATTTTTACTTGACATAAAGTGTATAACCTTTTGGAATAAAAACCTATTTCAACCTTGGGAAATTAGGAAGAAGATATTATGCACATGTACATGGGACTTGATTGAAAATGAAACAGAGTAGACAGAGACTAAATGACTCACCAGCAATGTGATATAATGAATCTTATTTTCTAAATTGACTAAAGGGCACAAGCTAACGGAAGAGGTACGAAAATGGTGCAGATCTGACAAGAAAACCTGAATAGGGATTCACAGCAGCCCTCTTGGATCCACTTGACTTTCCTGGCGCTCCCAGGCTTTTCTACCACTTCTGCTGGCTTCCATCCCCCGGCTCTTAATTGGGTTATTTGGGCTGGCCGTCAGGCTGTGTTGGTGGGTTTGTTGCGAGACGATCCCTGAGTCATGACGGCGTTTTGGTCCCCCCCCCCCCCCCCCCCTTCTCGTCTGCCTCCTTGCCTCTGTCATTCTTTCTGCCCACCTCATATCTTCATGCTCCAACGCGGCCATTTACTGTTGATGAAAAGTTAGGAAGCTGTGCGAGAGGCTTAAAGTGTGTTTTCATGTGCACGTGTCCCTGAGCGTCCCCTCAAGCATATACACTTTTTTTTTTTTCCCACCCTCAGCTCGGTGGGTCCTCCATCATCTCATTTGAGTGTGCAGCCATCATCAGCCCATATCCTGCTGGTGTGTGGGTGTGAGGAGAATTAACACTGCACTTGAGCAGCAGTGTGCGCTACCAGACAAACACACATGTTTATAAAGGCCCGGGCAGGCCTCCTCTTTCCTGTGGGTGCCTGTAGCTGAAATAAATGGCAGATATGATCTGGAGCTACCAGTGGGCTATTTGATGAATATGTTGCACTGATATCCTTCAACCTCTGTGTTTCCTCCAGGCAAGTCTCCCCTGGTCTGCCTCCCTGTTGCAATATGGCGTTTTCCCAGAGCGTGTATTGGTGAATGAAGGCTGACTGGAGCTGAGTGCAACACAGTCATCAGTGTGTGAAACAGATTTTGTGATCATTAATGGGATGGTGTTTGTCAGCAGCTATATTTGCATGGATAAGATCCCTAGTTTTTAGTTTCTAATTACTTTTAATGGTTTTATTCTGTTATGTTTTCATGCAACAATCAGCATAGGGGCTTAGGGAAATGTTTCCCATAAGATCAGATGCTGAGGTAAATGATTATATACAATATATATATATATATTGTATTCCAACCAGAGAAAGATGCACTTTAATACAACAGAATTACAGGCAGAAGTGTAATAAGGCTGCTATGCTGGACTTGTACTGCTAATAATGTACAGTAATGTTAACAGACTAAATCCAAATGTTCCTTACAGTAATACCTGAAATTTGCATTTAGCTTGAAGAACGTGTGCTTCGCAGTGCTGCCAGCATTACTGTAGACTCTTGATTTAGTTTTGACTAGTAATGAAATTGTAAAATGTATTTGGCCTTTATTTAACCAGGTGGCTTTGTTACCCTAGTGCTAGTTATTGTATGCTGTACTGTGTGTATTTCTACAGGTACTGTACGCCCATTGGCTGTATAGGAGTGTATCTTGCTGTCTGTATTCAAAACATTGGTCCCTCCGCCGGTGCACAGGGAGACATTAAGTCCCATCATAATTATCAGCCCACATTCAAAGAGGCCCAGAGTGGAGCTCTGCTGTGGGCGGTGGATCACTTGAAAGAAGCTTAATTCAGGCGTACATAGAGGACATGGAGAGGAGTTTCCTCCTTCTTGCCTCTTTCTTTCTTTTCTCTCTATTTCGGTCTTTCGCTCTGTATTTTGCAGCACTCGAAGGCCATCTGACTGGCTGTGCTGTAATGAGCCAACTGATGAGTTGCAGGCTTATTAATGGAAGATTTGATTGTCTGAGAGCTCCCCGGGAATGGATGGATGGATGGATGGATGGGTGGGTGGGTGGGTGGGGGTTATGGGTGGTAGCTCACCCCAGTAACACTGCTGAGTGCGTCAGACAAGCTTTCACACGCTATTAGGGAAGTGTGCATGTGTGTATGCAGATTTGTGCAGTGTCAGAGTGAAAAGTGTTTCGATCTACTATACAGTTGCTGTATAGTATTTAGTAGTCAGCTGCATTTGAATGCTTGCTCATGCAATATTTTAAATACGATCACACCCACACACACACACACCACACCCACACACACACACACACACACACACACACACACACACACACACACACACACACACACACACACACACACACACACACACACAGAGTGCTGAGCAGCTGTTTTGTCTGGCATCGTTGGCGTCCCACAGTGCCATGTTGCTGTGCAGCGGGTTGGAACCTGCTATTACCGCCACTTATCAGCCTCTGCTGATTCTAGCGACTGGCCGCAGATTATAATACTGCGCACACGTCATTCGCATGGAACAAGTAGGGCTGGTCATCAGGAAGCTATTTTTAGAACAGAAATCACATTATAATTAATGACTTTTGCACTTTTTTCCTAGCAAGCAACAGTTTGGTACAATTACGTGTTCAGTAGCTTGTCAGGTTAGAAGTTATGTAGAGTTTTGATTAAATATACATGCTGTACATTTGCTGTAGTATTTAAAGCAGTAGATTTTTTTAGTACTAATGATAAACAGTAATACAGACAGCTAAACGTAAATTGTGAAATATTACTATGCTAAATTCCCTTAAATACAAACTTACAAAAGCTCCTGGGATCATGTCAAATATTCTGAATTCGATTTGACATAAAGCTGCATAACTGTCCATTATGGCTTTGGAAGAATACAGTTATGTACTATAATGCTTTCTACTGGAATATCCTGTTAGTCTTCCAGATGCACTGTAAAGACTTTGATGCAAAGCCAATTAGCATAGAGTGCATAACTAAACCGTCATAACGCCCTCTGTAAACCCAAGGGAGCAACTGGCCATGCACATGCAAACACTGGCAAGAAAAAGTATGTGAACCTTCTTGGTTTTCTGCATTAATTTGTTTTGTTGAGAGTATTAACAAATATAATGTGCCTAAAATAATAACACCAAAAAAATGTATTGAGAACAACCATAATAACCTCATAGTGCTAGTGGAAAAAGTCATTTGAGCCCATTCTTCCTGACAAAACTGCTTCAGCTCTTGGACATCTCATGTGTTTGGCTCTCTTCAACTCGTTCCATAGCATCTCTGTCTACAAATGTGATGTCCATTTTATCCAGCTGCCTGTCATGATGCCTGAGCTGCCTAACCTTTATGCAACCTCCTTCTCTCTGTCTCCCCCTACAGAGCGTGGACACAGTTTGCACCCTCTACCAGTCTTGTCAGGAAGGAGCCGGCCCAGGCGCTGGGGGTCTGATGGAGGACATCAAGGAGTCTCGGGTGAGGCAGGGAGGCGAGTTAGGGTCGGGTCCCACAGGGGAGGCCACCCTGCTCAGACCTTGCCCCAAACACTTGAGTGCCACAGAGAGGTTACGCAAGGTCATCCAGGAGCTGGTGGACACAGAAAAGTCCTATGTGAAGGTGAGACCGCAAAATCTTTGACTGACGTCATGTTACCGTTTCCTCTCAGAAGCCAGCATGAATATTTAAAGAACGTTCAAAGAAACAGACTATTTTACATCACTGATTAAAAAGATATTGAAGAATTGAAGTGTAAAAGCAGTGAGTTGTACCTGGCTATTTCCTGGCCAGAAAGACTCCGTTTATTTTTGCTAATTCATTGCGTATTTAGTAGCTATATGGGACAAACGTATAGTAAAAAAAAACAACTAATGAATAAAGATGGCGCTCCCTGGGTCACTGTTAGAGCTTCACCTTCTCTCCTCCTCTTGTCTAGCCTTGTTTATCTCCCTCCCGCCCAATCATTTTAGTGCCTTCATGTTTTCCAATATGACCTTTCCCTCCCTGATGCACATTAAGGAGCCCCATCCATGATCTCTGCAACACTTGTTATGCCTCTTTCTTTTCCATCCTGTTCATCTTGTTTATGTATAATTGAGGGAAGAGATCATCTACCCAGACTTTTGAGGCGGCCACATTTGCCTGTATCCATTCGCCACAATTGCCTGGGTACCATAGGGGAGGGGTCGAAGTGGAGGAGCAGGTGAAAGCTCATAAATCAACCTAATGAGAATATCCTCACTGATACTGAGACAAGCTACAGCCACATTAAAGGACTGGGGGGAGACAGGAAGGGAGATAGAGGGGAGAAGATTGGGTAATGAGGTGAAGAATTGTGGGAGGGAGATGGTGGGGAAGTAATAAAGTGAAAAAGAAGGAGCGCATTGATGATAAAAAGAAATTAAAAGGGGAGTTAGGATGAGGAATAATGTTTAGTTTTGGGGATTTACTATTTTATTAATTGTTGTCGCACCTTCTTTTGGTGATTTATTTTATTTTTTATTTTTTGTGTAGGACCTGACCTGTTTGTTTGAGTTCTACCTGAAACCCCTGCAGAATGAATCCTTCCTCACACTGGACGAGGTAGGTCGAGAGCATGTGTGGAGCATGTTAAAAAAAAAAAAAAAAAAAAAAGACCTGCGGCATATCGGTGTTGTGTCCTCGGAGATGTGCGAGCCGTATAGAACACGTAATTTATTGCGCTTTTATTACCTAGAGGTGATGAACTCTGCTCGGCTGCATCTCCCTCAGTTCCACTGTGACAGGCTGCAGGACAAATTAGCACTCGCACACACCGTCCTTCCAGCGTCCCAGAGGGCCACAGCAATAAAGCCCACCCTTTTTAAGCATTCACCTGAGTTTCACGCACCAACATATAATTATCCACTGATCTGACTGAAAGTGGGATTTTTAAAAACACTCCCATTGTGTGTTCCTGTGACAACACACAGCTCAGCTGCTGCCTGGTAATAAACTTAGTGCTGAGCTGGACGTGACCTCAAACACAGGATGTCGCTCCCAAGACACAGTAGCTGATCGGCCACTGAGCTCTAAGGTAAATTAAAAGGCCATTATGGAGTAGTGGGACTTGTCCATGAGCATGTTAGGCTCCAAATAGCTTTTAATGAAGGGAAGTGGTCACCCTGGGCATGTGTGAAGGCGGTGGATGTTTGTATGTGTGTGTGCTGTATCTCTAGCAGGTTGATCGCTTGTCCCCAAGTGGTGTTGTCAGAGATGGAGCCATCACAGTCCTGGTTTTATAACACTCTGGGGTGCCTGTCTGACTGACTGTTATGAATTACAAGCTATCTTGGCTGCTTTTCTTTTCTTATAGTCTCATATTCCCCTCTCACTCTCTGCCTGTTCTCTGCTATTTTACTCTCACACATCTTTATCCATCACCTTTCCACAATTTTAAACGTCCTTCTTCCTCTCTGCTGCCTTTCTCCTCGTCAGATGGAGAGTCTGTTTGGGAGCCTGCCAGAGATGCTGGACTTCCAGAGGGTCTTCCTACAGACACTGGAGGAGCGGATTGCCTCCTCACCCGACTTCAGCACCTTGGAGACACCCTCCCAGTTCAAGGTGAGCTACGCGCCTTACTGATAGTAGATAGTATAAGCAGCTGTATTATTTCTGAACCAGAGGGTTTCAGCAACACCACCATCAGGTTTATAAATAATTGAGATAGAGTGACCTTGCTTGTTCACTGGTTGAATTGTGAGCTCCTGGCTGGTACTAAAAAGTTAGGTGTGAGAATGAGAGTGAGGACACAGCAGCCATTTGAATAGTCTCCCAAGAGACGGACAACAGAGTGGTCTGGTCTTGACTTCACATGTTCACACTCTTTCATCCTCTTTGTGAGCTGCACCCAGTCCCCGTCTTTGTTTTTCCTCTCACACGCTCTCTGTTTACAGAAGCTGCTGTTTTCTCTCGGGGGTTCGTTCCTGTATTACGCCGACCACTTCAAGCTCTACAGTGGCTTCTGCGCCAACCATATCAAGGTCCAGAAGGTCCTGGAGAGAGGTATGACAGATCCCTACATAGGATGCATGAAATACACTCCTGCTTCACAAGTGAGATTGAGAATTGGAACATATACGTGTGTGGAAACATACTGTAGTCATCAAATATGTGCAACACTGCTGCTAAATTCAGCTTCCTTGCACCCATGTTGCATCAGAGACACCTCAGTGTTAAAGGCACGGAGCTTCTCTTTTGGGAAACAAATCAGTTATGTAGGAAAGTAAATGTCCCAGAGTGTGACATTAGATGAAAATGAGGTGAGTGATGCCTCCTCAGTTACCGGTGCGCTCTATTCTATCTTGGTTTTACAACCAGGCGAACTTTAAACAAATACATGCACATATTAATACAGAGTTTAAATAACCTTGTCCAATAACAGAAGATGTGACGAAGACAACCTGAGAGCACAAATAAATCCTTCCTTTTCCCTCGGCATGTGACAGAGTAAAAAATTTTAGACTTGATTTATGCCTACTAAGACGCTGGCCTCTCTGCCACAGTTGGGAATGGTGCCCAGTACAGAGATGAATGTAAAAAGATTGGCGTCTTTGCTGACATGAGGGGAGGTGGGGAGGGCAAATTTCCCCCCATATGCGGCTTAAATCTGCCCCATTACCAGAATTGCATGGGATATTCCTCAAAGTAAGCAGCGGGATGGCTGTTTAATAGGATTAGGAAGGAGAGAATAACACACAAAAAGTCTCTGGTGGGTCAGAATTACCTAGAGGAGAATAAAGTGTGGTAAATGTGGTTATCAAAGCCACACCGGGGCATGGATTTTCCGGAGCATTAAATATTTTGAAAGAGGGAGAAAATTAAGTTTTAAGATATTTTGCTTCAGATAAACTGTTACTTTTATAAATGAACTGTCAAAAAAAAACTAAATCTCTAATCAAGGTATAAACAGAAGATTAACCCCACGGTGACTGGAACCTTCTCTCCCGAAAATTATACAAAATGCAAAAACCTCCGATTTCTTAATTATTATTATTGCGCTCTCCCACTTTTTAGTATATTATTATTATTACTCTCAAGTGTCGGAGTCTGTGGGCAGTGCCAGCTGAGTGACGGGAAAAGATGCCAGCCTCAAATCACCAGTGTTCACAGGGTTTCTACACCCTGTTCTTTAACCAAAGCTTTAAATGTTATGGTTGGTGCCATGCACTAATATTAGACCATCATGTAGCACAATAATTGCACAGCACAGATAAGAACAGCCACGTATAACAAGGTGATAGTTAAACTCTTTACACACTGATCATATAGTTGGCTCAGCATGATACAGGACACCCAGTGCAGCCTCATCACAACCAGCTGATCAAGGACACAGAGAAGAAATCTGTGGGCGTTTGTCAGCCCTTTAAGTAATTATATGCCTGTTTCTGCCATCTTCACCATCCCCCCCTTTCCTATCATGCCAAAGGCTCTGGGTTGCCTTAGTTTTTCTGTTTATTTGTCGACTCGTTAATTGCCTGCCAATTACTCTTGGAGGTGTCGATGCGGCTGCATGTCTGCGGCTGGGAGTGCTATAATTAATACTTTAATGGCCCCCCTCAGCAAGTGTTGTGGAAGCATACTGTTCAGGGAAAATGTCATCACCTTTACAAAAAGCTTGTTCTGTATTATACCTGCCATTTCACACTATGCTGCTGGCTGCAGCATATGTTCTGAAGTCCCAACATGACTCATCATTTTCACCAGCTCGTGAGTAAAAGAGCTCATCGCAGTTGAGCAGTAATGGTTTTGCCTTTGGTGTGTGAAAACACCTTGTCTGCAGTTTATTGTGATACTATATAGAGGTGACAAGAGGTGATTCATTAGCAGGTGTTAATACTGCACAGTGGTCATGCAACTGGAGGAAAGAAAAAAAAAACCCTACAAACTTGAATTTAGATCCATATTAATACCGTGTGTGTGTCATTTCAGCTAAGACCGATCAGGCCTTTAAGGAATTCCTGGATGCGAGAAACCCCACCAAGCAGCATTCATCCACCCTGGAGTCCTACCTGATTAAACCAGTGCAGAGGGTGCTCAAGTACCCCCTGCTGCTCAGAGAGCTGGTCTCTCTCACTGACGGTGACAGCGAGGAGCACTACCACCTCACTGGTAGGGAGAGCAATACATGTACATGCACACCCACACACAGGGATATGTTAAAGGAAGAAGAAAAAAAAAAGTTCACACTTGTCATTGCATTGTGAAGTTGTGGCACTGTCTTGCATCGGGGCAGCACATGACAGTTCTTGGCACATAAGAACTGGCATTGTTCCCCATATACAATGTGCACACAATGAGCAAACAAAATCTGCTACTGTGTTGAATTGAATCCACATGTACAGTCGAGAATTGATCCCTGTTAATACTTCTGTGCTAACTTGCTCTGTTATTGTCCCTGCAGAGGCTCTCAAAGCCATGGAGAAGGTGGCCAGTCACATCAATGAGATGCAGAAGATCTATGAGGATTACGGCTCTGTGTTTGACCAGCTAGTTGCTGAGCAGACTGGCCACGATAAGGAGGTAGACACCTTCTTATGCAACCATTTTCATGTTGCTTCACAAAGTACCTCTCTTTGCTGACGTGTTGCTGAGCCTGAATCCTAAATATTGCCATGTAGTAGTTGTTGACTGACCGGTCATCTCTTTATTATGGGTGTAGATAATGAGCAAACTACACACAAACACGTTCTCACAAGCATATTACATATTGAATTACAACCTTTTTCGCAGTTGTATAATTGCACAAGCTGACATCGCAATTGCACTTAGATTACAGTGCAGCACTACTAAACGTAATAACTGTGGTTTCCTTGGTGACATTTGTACCTTGATAACACATCGAGTTTCACAAGAAACAAACTATATAAGCTTATAGAGAATAAAATGTAATTAAATACCAAATATTTACTATAGTCAGTTTAAATGTCAGCAAAGAGCATCAGTGTGGAACTGTTTAACTTGATGCATGTTGTTTATGCCAACTTGTGTGTATTACCCCTAGGGACTGAATCCATTTACAAATTCATGGAATATTTAGTTGGTTACTACTGCAGTATATAGTAAATATTCAAGATGAAAGATAAATCATGTTATCTAGGGTACTGTATGTTTTCAGCATTTTCTGTAAACAGCTTTTATACCACCAGATAAATGTTTGTTCAAAAATCATCTCTCACTGTGTGAACAAACGTGAGTGTGCGGCCTCTGTGGAACTAGATTCAGCAGCACTGTAACTCTCAATGGCATTCACGTGTTCCCAACATACTTATTGTGTATGTCATATAGCCGTCAACAGTCCAGTGTCTTGCTTCTGCCCCACTCTAAACTCTCTCTCTCTCTCTCTCTCTCTCAGGTCAGAGAGATCTCCATGGGAGAGTTTCTCATGCATTCCTCTGTGGTCTGGCTCAACCCGCATCCATCACTGGGTCGCATGAGAAAAGACCCTGAAATGACCGTGTTTGGTGAGTCTGCACATTGCTTCTGTTACTATTGTGATTACATTTTGGGAAACTAACACATTTCCCCTCCCTTCTTGGCAACTTCTGTTGGTGATATTCAACTCAAACTTAACATACTGTTTCATCTCAGCACAAACGGCCAAATAAAAAAACACTTTGAGTGTTACATCCTCTCTTTTTTTTTGTCACCTATAGATGTTTGAAGTTAAACGTTTAATCTGTCGAACCCAAACCAAATCGTGTGCAGTAGCACAGATCTCGGATACTTTAGGGCTTTCTAAATCTAAAATGCTCCTGCGGATTGGACTCCTTTATTCTACATTCCCCAAGAGGCAAACTAAGATCCTGATGTGTTCTCTCTCGCCAGTGTTCAAGAAAGCAGTGATATTGGTCTACAGGGAAAACAACAAGCTGAAGAAGAAGATGGTAAGTATTGTGTCTGTGGCACTCATTTGCTCTCACGTGCACAACTGGTGCCTTTGGTTTAAAAGGTTGCATTTTTCCTTTTCTCTCTTATGTGACTTTTTCTACGTGATGACCAGGCCAACCCTCGTTCAGCCCTTTCCCATGGGGATTCAGACCCCTTTAAGTTCCGTTGGCTTATCCCGCTCTCTGCGCTGCAGGTCAGATTGGGAAATACTGCAGGTAAGAAGCCCACACACTGCCACACTATCCCCACTAAATCACTCACAAAGTACATCCACTAAACCTTTTTGTTCTTTCTCCTCCTTTGTATTTCGACACACACCCCAAAGCTTATTCTCCTTGTACGTGCACGCACACACACACAACCCCAACCAGCCTCTTCAGGCATTTCAGTACAGCTCCCTCCATCTCCTTTTGAAACTATGGACCATATTTGGACTCTGTGATTAAAAGCCTCTATTGTATTACCTCATTCTCCCAGGAACAGGCACAGAAAGCAGCTGCATCTGGGAACTGATTCACTCCAGGTCTGAAGTGGAAGGGAGACCGGAGACAGTCTTCCAGCTTTGCAGCAGGTCAGAGATTGAACTTAATTATTATTTTTTTTTAAAGTAGTTTGCCTCTAGCCCAATTACAGCTGAGATTGGTGGCATCTCCACAACCCTGAGAAGGAAAAGTTAAGATAATAGATGGATGGTGGTTTATTAACTTCTCACTTTCTCAGTGTTTGTTCACTTCAGTTCTCATTTTTAGAAAAATTACTCACCCAAGGATTTACACTGATCTGGGAACATCATGTCACTAAATCAAAGACAATCAGATCAAGTTATAAGTAAGACTACAGTAGCTGAAAGGTGAACTGTGTCAAACACTATATACACTATATACACTATATACTTTGTGCTGTAATTTTACACGTGGCTTTGTTTCCTCTTCAAAATAGGAGTGGCTAACCTCCATTTAACAGCTTTCTTATTATTTGGCTGCACTCTTTATTTTAGCAATATTGCTGACTGCGTTGAGCACCTTGGTGAGCACAGTCAGCCTTATAATAATAAGACGTAATCAAAAGAAAAGTGTAATGCAGTCGTTCCAATGCAACTGTTCCAATGTCATTAACCTGTATTACAAAAAAAAAACAAAAACAAAACAAACAAAAAAAACGGCCTATGTCCAATATTGCATAGTTTTGGAGTTCCACTATACATGTTTTTGCTAACTCACAATTCCCAAAATCTCAAATTATAGTGACAATTTTCTAGAATACAATTGATTGATTTTGTTCCCTATTCATGTAGTATTTTACTTTTAGCAACATAACAATATTAATATAAAACCATTGCAGTTATTTCATGGTCCCCAAAAGAACACACCTCAATAACTACCATCTTTGCATTTCTGCACATTATTTACTGCTGGTGTTTTAACATTTAACAGTACAAACTGTCTATGGAGGTAGAAATAGAATGAAGTCAGTGGGAACATTGAAAATTCTCATTACACAGTGTGAAATTAGGATCACCACTAATGAATTATGTCACCTATTACACTGGAGACACAATGGATCTCTCTCACCAATCCTCTTATTCTATATTTAGCTTCTGAAATCACATTTAACGTACCTTTTGCTCATGTTACTACCGCTCCTCTGCTAAATCCTCAGTGTGCCCGAGAGCAAGGTCAGCATCATCAAGGTGATCCGCTCCATCCTCAGGGAGAACGTGAGGAGGAACATGAAGTGCGAGGGCACGCTGGAGAGGAGCTGTAAGGAGCGTCTAGCCCCCCTGCGCAACACCTTGCCCTCTACTGCCAGGCTAGGTGAGTTTTTAGAAGCAGACATTTTATGTAAGTGATATTTGAAACACTTGACATTTCGTTCAATTACTAGGCACTGTTTCCCTGAAAGTTTCCTCTAAAAACATGTCAGCATACAAGTGATTCTTACTGATTGGTATTTAGCCTTTTAAGGTCATGTGGCCTTTGAAATAATTCTGTAACACTAATTATGCATGTACTTTACAGATGATCATATCTTCCTTTTAATGTCAGAAAATGCTAGGGGGGTCGTGGTGCAAGTGTTTTGCTCAGATAAGACTGACATTTCTAACATCTGTCTCCACTTTTGTTCCCAGGTTCCTCCCGGGCTTCTTGGTTGTGCAAGGTGCAAATTGGAGACCTCCCTGCTCAGGCTGGGAAGTTGGGCCCAGACTCAGACGAGGGTAGCTTGAGCAGTGGAACCTACAGTTTATCTGGGGCTCCTCCACCCACTTCCTCCGACATCCTTGCCCAGCAGAACTGTTCTGAAACGCCTGGGTCCAATTCACAAACCCGTTCCACCTCTGTCAAAGAGTCTGATATTTTAAGTGACGAGGATGATGATGGATTTAGCGAGGGGGGAACAAGGAGGAACAGTGGAGACAGCAGTTCCCCAACTAGTGCCATTGAGGCTCAGTTCCTCCAACTTAAACTGTCAGAGGATGCTGTGACAAAATGTGCACCAGCACCCTGCGTTGAACCTGAGAGAGCTGGGGACACTCCGGAGATCCAACCCAAACTGATGCGAGGACACTTCGGTGCTGTTAAGAGGAAAACCGGGAGTTTTAGGAGGAGCCAGGGTGCACTGTTAAAGATGCAGCACAGCAGGTCACTGGACAGCCAGACAGATGCTGTATCATCATCAGGGGTGCCAGACCTCAACTCATTGCTGGAGAGAGAGTTTAGTGTTCAGAGTCTGACTTCAGTAGTCAATGAAGACTGTTTCTATGATCCTACTGAAAGCTGTGCCATAGTTTCTGGAAATGCTACTTCCTCCTAGTAGGACGAAGGACAAGACTATGCTGTACCTGGGCCACACGTTAGTCAGGGGCTGACCCAGGCCAATAATGCCACAGGGAGCATTATCGGGGAATCCCATTTTGTTCACTGCAAGCTCTATCAGGGTGGCTGTGAAAGGCTGTGCCTCGACTCTGCAGTAAGTTTCATAAGTCATACACCTGTCTGATGCAGGTTAGGTGTAAATGATCTAGTCTGATGGAAGCTTATTGGCTAACAGACCCAGTTTCTCCCCTAAAGGAGAAGCAAGGAGATATGTCCCAGTGATAATGAGTGCAATGAATCTGCTAAGCACTGATGCATACTCACGATCTCCTCAGCTTTCTGGGCTTTGCCTCCTATTCACAAACCACCTGACTGACGTATTCCATCCAAGTTTTCCTTGCAGTTCACAGTGACTGGCAGTCACTGACCTTTTCTATGACTTTTCTATGAAAGAAATGGAGACAATGTACTTGGTCTGTCAGTCCCAAAAATGGAAAATGGGCTGAAGACCATAGTGCAAATATAGCCAGGGTATAACTGAGGTAAAACAAGTGTAGAGGCTACCATGAGTTCAGGTTGGTAAAGAATTAATTAGCATCAGGTGCCGGAGAATCAAATGATAGGTCATGGCTTAATGAAACTGCATTCAAATGATAATGGGAAAAAAAAAGGGTTGTAAAGCTATCATAGACATCTATCACAAGATCCACCTGACGAGCTGTGGCAGTTCAGTCAGTCACTTCCTGAGCCAAGATGATGAAGATGATGGGCCTGAATGAGCAGGAAGTGGGCTGCCTTTTGCAATTAAGCCTTTTTTGCTGTATTTTTGTGCACTAAAGTACACTGTTTGCCTATAATTTTGAATATTTTGTATGTGAACAGGTTTTAATGTTATTAATGCTGTTTTATTTATTAATAGGTTTGATTATGTATATCTTAGAGGAACATTTTGGGTGAAATCGAAGCAGTTTGCTAAAGATTTGGTCTACACTTAAAAATATGCATTATAGTTTGACTTTGGTGTCTCCCCATCACTGCATTTTAAATATAGCCTACTGGATTTTATCTGTCTTTCACTGAAGACTAATTTCCAGTGGATGCATTGGAATGTGTAAGTGTTTTTGAGATATGGCTGCTTTATTAAGCAATTTAAACTGCAACACTTGTTTAAAACCTAATGTTTCTTTTGATGTTTGTGTCCCCTGTATATAATCTTTTCTATCCTTTGACATGTTTGTATTCTTATACATACTTGACACTGTACAGATATGAAGGCAGGAATTTGGAAAAAAAAATGCAGCTGATATTTTTGTAAAACATTGTTTGCCTTAAAGTACATGTTGCGGTACTACAAAAGGCAAACCACTACTACATTATTTACCTTCTCAGCTCAACTTTACCATGCCTTTTACGCTAGCATACCAATGAATGTGAATACCCAATTCTTATGGAATTGTTTTATAAATAAAAGTTTTATCTGTGAATGATGTCTGGAGAACAGTGCTTTAAACTCTTGTTTCAAAGTGTGTCAGTTTAGTTTATGCATATTCTTTATATTCTACTGACAGGTAAAGCAGCGCTGGGAAATAAGTGTCTTATCTCAGGTTCAGTCCCTGGACTAGACTTGCCACCACTCCCTGATTAGCTGTCACAAGAAACACACAATTCTATATTGTGGTATTCGAAGAAAAGGTATATACTCAATAAACTGATCTGACAGAAGTGGGCCATATTTACACAAAGAAAGATTTAAAGCTTAACTGCAGTGCTTATCACAGGCATGCACATAACCAAGATCCATGTTGAGAAATTTTCAATTTACTGAGTACATATTGCATCTCCAAGGACAGTTTGTGTTTTTAAATTATTTTTCAGTAGAGTGAAAACACCATTATTCTTAATTAAATTATGTTTTGTCCATTCGGGTACGTTTTAGTGTATTTAAACTATAGTATCCATACCTATTTATGGAAGATGGTGGGCTGAGGGCTTCAGCTATTTTTTGCATTAATTCAACTAAATCTATAGGGACACATACTTACCTGTACAAAATATAAATAAATAAAAAGAATTACCAATAACTGTAGACAGGGAACAAATAATCCTGACGGGTGGGCAGAGCACACTATTAAATAAACAGAGGTTAAAGAACAAAACTAATTGTATATTCAAAGTTAAAAAATAAACAAACTTTTAGATGACCTAGCCATGACCACAACATTTTTTTTAAACTAAAACAATAAAATAGGTTTATTTAATTATAAAGTGAATGAATAGACAACTTAAAACCGGGATAATGTGTTCCCTGCATTCAGATTTGGCAAGACATACTGTATGCTGATCATCTTTCATTTGTTTAAGAAATAGATGCCTGAAAACAGGGCTGGATGCAGCACTTAAGTCTAAATGATAAGAACCATTATTTTTCCACGGTCTAGATTCATTATCGGATGGCTGACTTTGATTAATGCTGTTTTAATAAGGTGAGCGAGAGTTGAATTTGGACTGAACTCTGGGATACAGTTTTTATTCAAGTAACACCTAAATTGTTTTAAGAACCAGCTTCTGTGGGAGGTTACTACAGGGTTAAGGTTTTTGAGACGGCGCAGGGAAGGATTTATGTCTAGTATATCATTTTATGGGGACATGATAAAAGCAGCAAGCCTCTTTCCTAAGCAAAGTCAATTCTTCTTCCCTAAGTAACTGACTGCATGCGTCATATATACTTTTCTCATGACTGTCAATTGTCTATGATAACCAAGCCTAAGTGGTGTCTGCTGATGACCAGATCCTGTAGTTTGAACATGCTTACATGTTTACTTGCTGCTCCTCATACAGACTTTAAATTATTATTTACATTTTACATTTGCTAAATAAATATCTCTAATGAATGTTCTATGTGACACAGAAAAAAGAAAGACTGTGTTTGACTCACCTGGAGCTGTAGGACTGGACTCTGTATCTCACACACACGGTATCAAGTAGATATCATCTCTGCTATTTGGTAACAAACAACCAAACAAATGTCAGCACGGCTACGACTGCACACCTCCACAGGTGCATCTCATCTCAATTACCTCACGCCCCCGTGAGTGACGACACGCGCCACTCTCCAATCTCAACCCACACGTGTCAGAATCTACCAAAATAAAAGCTTTCTTAAACACAATAAAGCGTCGGGTACTTTTAGGGTCACTGAGTTGGATAGCGCACCTATCTGCCAAGTAGATCTGATGACATGTTGATCGTGGTTGGAGATTAACACCCAGCAGATATCAAAACCGAGTGAATTCTTCCTCTGGCAAGTCAACCCTGGCAAACCATCTGCCACAGTGGCAGGAAACAGCCCTGCCATGTTCTGCTGGTGACAATCTGTTCAACACTGATATAAAACCTTAAACACCAAAGTGAAATTAATTTCGGATACGTTAGATATGCTGTATTCTGTGCTAGAAATGCAACAAATGTTTATGGCATGTTGCATTAAATGAATTAATACCCATCAGAGTTTCTGATTTACTTTTTAAAATGTCAGTGGTGAGAGTGTAGTATTTGTCTCATCAGCCAAACGTTTTGAGACCTCACTCTTTACAAAAACATGTACGGTAGGCAAATCCAAATGTACACATACAATACAAGAAGGCCAGAGTTATACACCAAAAAATATTTTAGGAGTTTTCTTTCTTTTAATAGAACAAGAGTCTTTCTCAAGCCGACACAGTCCTCCTCGCTTTAAGCTCTGTTTCCCACATGACTACACAAATCCAATGTACAGTGGAAGAAAAAAAAAAAAAAAGTCCTGGATATAGTGCAGCCATGTTGTTCCCATTCTTTAAATCACTCTGAAAACAGTCTGATGTTTCTTTCAGGTCCCACAGGACAAGCTGTTATAGAACTGAGATATAACGAGCTACTAATAAAGAGCTACTGTGAGTAACTAACACATCGTCTTTTTACTCAAAAACACATAATGTTGCTCTGAGTTCTCCCATCCCAGAACAAGGACCTCTGCATGACTTATGGTTCCTGTCTCTGTCCCAAGATTTCATGTATTCCAGCCTACCTATTGCTCCCGGGGTGCAGGGAAAAGCGTTTTAAAATGTTTTAAAAATGCATGCTTATGCCAGGTGGAAATGTCAAGGCTAAGAGCCGTCTGTTGTCTCCCTGTGCTGACAGGGGCTATTAGTGGGCTCCTCCTTGGTTTCTTTCTTTTTTTGCCTTCAGCGGGGCTGTTGCGGGCTCGGTAGTGTGCTGGTTACTGTGTCCGTTGGTGTGTTCCCTTGCCTGGTGTGGTGCTTCATCCTGAGCTCCTCTCTGTAGTTGTAGCTGAGGAGACTGGGTTCGTGGCTGCAGAGATGAGCGTAGGCATCTGCTAAAGCCCTGATCTGGGGTATGGTGAGTTCTGTAGGGCGTAGAGTGGGATCCACATCAGCCTTCTGCATCATCTCCTGTGTCAGCTCAATACGATACGCCTCAGGGAACAACTTCCTGAAGAAGAAGGAAAAAGGGAAGAAATAGATAGCAGATATTCCTACATTCAGGTCACTCTGGTATCTTAATGATCATGAAAGTTTAATGGCATTATAAAGTTCAAACAAAACGAAATTATCCCTTAGCAATTATCTCAAATCTGTGAAATTAATTGAAATCACACAAAGGGCTAGAAGTGCTCATGAATTGTTAATTTGTTTCACTGCCATGCTACACAGTCACTGACACAAGAACAAGAATCACACAGACACAAACCTCTTCAACGTAAGGAGGACTTAATTTAAATTTCCAATTTTAGTTTACTTTGCTGGATCTCACCGTAAAAAGCTCTCCAGAAATTCAATAAAGCAATATAGCCATTTATTTTTCAAGGCTCTCTCTAAGATGTCCTTCTGTCTTTCTTCTCTGCAGGTTATTGAGCAATCACCAATTCCAAACACTTTGCAATACACATGCTTTTGGAGCGCTTCAGCGCTGGTGCGTCCTCTGTAATTTGGTACGGCCAGCCCACAGCAGTTACATAAAATATGCTGCCTCGTCTTCCTATGCCACCTCAGTGACTCATAATAGCTGCTCTCTTTCACACAGCAGTGTTCTTTTGTTATCCAGGCCCACATACACTTTTCTAACAGGCATGGGGGCGATGGGCAGCGTGCACATGTGCGTGGGCGCTCTGTGGGCGCTCCGCTGTTTTTGGCTATAGAAAGCCTCAAAAGTTATGTCTTCATTTGTCAGCGTGGCGACTGTGCGAGAACGAAAAGGCAAATCAAAACCCATTGTAATTAATGATGAGACGAACGTGCTGCTGTCAGAAAGCAGTGGATGAAAAATGTAGAAGAGAGAATGATAGATGAGACAAGATTAAAAAGAAAAATGAGAGAGAGAGAGGAAAAAGAGACTATATATGAAGTTGTATAACGGTGCTTACTCTACTCCTTTATGGCAGTGCTTCCTGCGGAACTGGAAAATGTTCCTGACGACTTTCTCCACCAGGCTGAAGGGCTGCTGGATCTGGGGCTGAACCAGAGGAGTGAAGTGAACTACTCCTACATCCACCTACACACACACATACACACAACAAGAGGAATCCATCCAGCAGAGGGTTAGCACAGACCTTAAAACGAGATTGCAAAGAGTGTTCACATGGGACTGGAGGAAAAAAAAAGGTGCCAAGGCAGAGCAAGTAGGTGTGAAGAGAAAGGAGAAAATGCTGGCAAAAGAGATACAACGCTGGACAAAGAGAGAGAAAAAGGTTGAGGATCAACACACTGGGATAAAAGAAAAGAGGAAAGGCAGAAACTCAGATGACGCAGCATGGCTGGCTGGCAAACCGATTCCAGTTGCCACAGTAACACCTGTGCGATGGACCATAGAAACTGAGCCTCTCTCTTTCTTTCCTGTCTCTGGTCTCGTCACTGCACCACCACTGAGTTTTTTCAATACCTACAAGCCTGACTCACTGTAGCATTCCTCTTTTGATCCTCTTCATCCCACTGTTTTCTTTTCCTATCATGCTCTAGCATTTCCACTGAGGGTGAAACCAATGGAGCATAAAAAAAACATATATGGATCCAGTGATGGTATGTTAGGCAGCCAGGGAGCTCACATCCTGCTTTATGGACGAGGACAAAGAAAAAAAAAACAATTAAAGAAAATAATGGAAAAACTAAACCTGCTGAAACCCTGGCTTTGTAGTGTAGCTTCCTAAAGGTCCCTCTAGTAGTTTGGTTTGATGAACTCAAGTGCCCCCATCATCTTCCAAATGTAATAATTTGAAGCCATTTTAAACTATTATATTAAGAGTAAGGTTTTCAAACTTCAGTTAAAGTGACAGAGACTGGACATTTCAACCATTCACCACATTTAGTATCAACCATCTGATACTCATATCTATTTCAGCTACGTATTCCTTCCTTTACTATATATTTCCATAGCTAATCCATCACTTTCAGCTAATGGGTTCAATTGTTTATTTATGACCTTGGCTAATAATTTATTTGAAGCATTTTAATAAATATAAGAAGGAAGTCCAGTTGCTATGACTCAGCTTCTAGATAACTTCACCTGGATGACTGAAAATCTTCACTAACATATTTTAATAAATAACATTTTTAAAATGTTAATTTCCCTTACTTTTTGTTAACTTCATACCTGACTGACACTTGATACTAGAGCTGATTTTATTATTCTCATCTCACTGGGTTCATTATATATTATGTTATAAAGATGACTCTGTATGTAGTTTCAATTTTTTTCAAATGAGTTGAACTACTCAATAATATCTCCACCTACCCTCCTGACCCTGGTTGGAAATCAATGAACTACAGCATAAGACTAGTAGACTGGGGAGACCTAGGCTCCAGTGCCACTAGCTGCTGTCTCCAATCCTTTCTGTGTCAGCTCTAAGCTGACATGACACACTGTTGAAGTAATCGTGACAGACTCAGCAGAGTCTCTCTCGCTCTCAGATGGCTCTCTCTTTAACTTTCGAGCACATGTAACATCCACACATTCACTGCTCACTCTATTGCTTGTTCTCCTATAAAGGATCATCTACTCTTCATCTTCTGAACACCATGATGCGATGAAAGGAGCCAAAATATATTAAAAGATCATTTCTGAATCTCTCGATCAGAGAGTCGGCAGCACAAAAAAAAAAAGACCATTTTCTTTCAAAGTTGTTTCACATGATGGTGTTCAGCTCTGCAAGTTATTGCTTAAGGGGTTACTGCACAATCAAGAGTGATATACCACTGTGTGTGGAGCAATGGCACAGTCAGACAGTGGGCGGCAGAGCAGTTGCCTGTCTGCCTTTCTGGACATGGTAATAGCTTTTCTTCCAAAGTGAGAGAGCACAGAGAAGGACTGAACTCTTTACTGGATGAGTGGACTGACAATGGGGCTCAGAGGAGAAACATCAGTGACGTTAGTTGTAATGATAATACATTTCATTGGCCTTAAGTGCTCTCTGGCTTGGAGTGGATTACACGATACTAAAAATAAATAAATAAATAAAAAAAATAAAAATAAAAAAGGCCAGAAAGCAAGAAACATAACAAACACCTACACTTTTCTTTTCCATCTGGGTGAAATAGAACTGAGACCTGGAAGAAGAATCCAGTATTGATAAGGAAGGGAAAAGAAAACAGAGACGATGTACGAAATATATTATGATGTAAAAGTAGCAAAGAAAAAAGTCCGAAAAGAAGAAAGCATGAAGGAACATGAACAGAAATCCCATACAGCATTTTAACTTAAGACTTAAAAGACAAACATGTAAAAAACACTGCTCTCGTCTTAAGACTACATGCCCTGTGGAGCTCCTTGTGCATTCTTGAAGCTTGTATTTCTGAAATGTGTGACTCACTCTCATTCACAGCTGCCTTTTCTGGGCTAGGGGCTGGTGTTGATAATTGGGGGGGGGGGGGGATTAAAGTGGTCCAAAGGTGTGCAAGAGATTTCTAATGAGTCGTTTAGATTCCCCTTTTTCTGTGAACAACTGGGGTAGTGGTCTGCAGCCCTCGTAAAGCACAACACTGTCTCTTATCACATCTACACATCCGTGTGTAGCCCAGAGACCACTGGCTGCTGCTGAGCTTCCTGCTGCAATCAAGTTTAAAGGGATGGCCAAGGTGTAGCTGTTTGTCTCAGCAGCCCTGTAGGCTATACGCTATAACTGTGCAAAGAAAGGTTTTAGGCTCAGTACTAGATTAGACAACATGGAGGAATGAACGATGTTATGACTTGAAGCTGTAAGTGCTTGTACTGTACAATTGTTGAGTAAATCTAATGCTTAATTTAAATGTTTTTTGTCATGTTTAATGGTCTACCAATGAATGATGACTTGGTTTATTTATAGCGTAAGTAATAGACTTGCCTTGTTCGTGATGAGTCTATTATTAATACACTAGCCCTTTTAGATCACATGATGCATTAAAAAAAAACAAACAAAGGCCATATGACAGAAACCATGGCTGCAGTATTTGGCTTAAAACAAAGCCATGTGTTATGAGAATCTGTCCCTCCACCTGTCGAATCAACATTTAGGGATTTTATATTCTGGATTTGCAAACTGCTTCTATGAGTGATGCAAGATCAGACCACCAACTGTTAGGAAGAAGCAATAAAAAAGGAATGCCTTTAATTTCACTCTCTGCTGGAATAATTAGGCCATTTATATTCTGTGCTTCATGATTTAAGAGAGGAGCAAGGAAAAAAGTCGATGTTTTAGCTATACAGGCAGTAGCATTTCAGACATCAGCTTGTCCAAGTGACTTTACAGTTATGATTTATGTATGGCCTTGCTACACGGCTTCACTAGGTAGCAGTACTGTAATATATCCAGCTCCTTGCTGTTAATCCTTCCCCTGACAACCTCAACATGCAAGGAAACTCCATCTTAAATCACGCGTTGTCACCTGGGTGCTCCGCTGAGGTGCTATGAACATGCCTTCACAACCCTGTCCCCCCCCACCCCCCCAAACACCCTAAAATGCTTTGCACTTGCTAGGGGAGATCCTGAACTGGGATAGCAAACTGACTCATTGTGCTTATCTGACAAGCTTAATATTTCTCCCGCTGGCTCAAACGATCCTTCACTGCCTGCCCTTTTCAGGAAAGCAGTGGCAGTAGGCCTCGTACACACAAAGTGGGCAGCGATGGAAATCCTCTGACACTAATCATTTTTTAGGCTTGAGCAAATCATTGTATTTAGCAGGGAAAACAAGTGAATCATTGCCACTAATTTGGCCTCTAAATGAGACGGTTATGTAATGATCTATACTCACGAAAAATCCTCTTGCTCTGATTCTTTCAATCCAGCTAATTTGATCAGAGTTTTTGAAATCAAGGCTTTACAGAGACTTTGAACCCAACTTTCATCTTACAAACAGTATTCTTAAATAATCAGATAAACTATCACCTAGCATTTCTACTATTACTGCTGAATGGTAGAGAATTTGAAAATGTACACACTATATATATATTAACACACTTGTTCATTACCATATTTCCAGCGTTTGACCTTCCCAAAGCTCAGCAGGGAACTCTACTACTCCAGCTACTCTCCTTTGTCTGTTTCCCTCGTGTTTCTTGGTCAGTTCTTGCCCAGCGCTGTGTGAGCAGTCATTTGTCATGTCGCTCTAAGCATAACCAAGATGAGATGGCAGGGGCCCTGGGGCACCAGCCACTGTGCTACCTGAACCACCAACACTTGCGCTTACATAAAGGGAGGCTGTGAGAAAGAGCAGGGCGATGGAAGAAAGCTATATACAGCCAGGGAATAAACGAGAGAAAAGCTCACAGAGATGCCGCAATCAAAGGGGAAAGAACTGCATTAATCATGACAATACCTTGAGAAGACAACCTCCATTACATCAGCGGAGAGAGACAGCCTCTCAGAGAGGAGAAGGCACCAGTCAATGCCACTGTATATACCAGGCTGATGTTGCTTGAGAGGTTTGGGGCAGAATGGCTTTGGCTTCCTGCACAGGCAGCCCAGCGTACTTCCCATGAAACTGTCCACGGCACGCACACACCAAAGACTGTAACCCTAGCCTTTGACAAGATCAGCTCCTTGGAGAGACACTTTCGTCATGGCAGGCTTGAACTTTGCCCAAAAATGTGACATTTTCTAGAACAGTGGAAGAGCGAATGAGGACAGCATGGGAAAAATAGTTTTGATGTGATATTTAAAAACTCATAAATGCTATTTCACACCGTTCACTTGGGATTCAGTCATAATGAAGTAGGCACAAGAGACTCTTTAATCAAGTCAATGATGGTAATTTCGCAACATGTCACAAGTGCTATGCCTGAGACCGGTTTACAAATATTATATATGGTGAATCTGGACATGGGCCCCCCTGAGCAACTACATCGTATTGACAGCAGCATCACGGCCATCACGCCATACCTTGCATCTCTGCTGTGAACAATGTACCTTTGCAAGACGATGAGCACGGAAACTAATTACGCAAGGGAGGACATAAAAGAGGAAAATGCAAATTGAATGACAAAAGCCCCTCGTGTGGGTAAAAAGGAAAAAGGGGAGCATGGCTGGTGCGGCTGTGCCTCAGAGCTATGGTGCAGAAAGGCTAGAGAGCTCTGCGATGAGGTGATAAAATAAAGGGAACCACGCTTGTAACAGCCGGCGATATCTTCACACATCATAGCGTTGCACATCTGCACTCACAGGGTGTTATGTTAACAGCATTTTGCTCTCGTCTCCTTCCTATTTCCCCCCCTATTTTGATCCATTCCCTCTATAATCTATTTATATATTTATCTTACCTCCCACAGCACAACACCAACATCTGCACTTAGGATCTGATTGGTTACAAGGAGACAGGTCACACGCGCCACACTGTAGTGTGTCTGGAAAATTTCTCATGCTGCTGCAGTGGTATCCCACACGGAGCTGGGTGTAATGTGGTGTGTACCATCTCTGCATGCTGGCCAGATCTCAATTTAAGAAAAAATAAATAAAAAAGCTCTGGTCAGGGTAGTACACAGGCAGGATGGCGGCTTGAGAGAGCACTGGGCCACATTAAACAAAAAAAATCAATAGCTTATCAAATAATTTACTACCAGAACGTCTACATATAATGCTTGAGGCTACACATTACTGTGGTGGCAACATGAATTTCCACAGCTGGTTGTTTTTGCTGATTTGCACATGCAGCTAAATAATAGCAACAAACATCAAGGTTATCGGGTCTCTTAGTCCGGTCAGATATTTTTCCCCTACTCGTTTCGTCCTCTTTGTCATTCATGAATCAAGGCCGTCCTTACCACTCCCTCCCTTGTTGTATGTCCTCTACAGGGAGGAGAGGAAATCTAGGAAAAGACAGGGTAGCAGCTGGGAGTTTTAGCCTCCTGCTGACTGGTGCTTGATGAAGATGATGAATCAGGTAGAGTCAGTTTTGTCATCTTTGAATACATGGGCTCCTCCGGCGATCCATAAATGCCCTGCCTTAATTAGATTACCTCTCCCAATTGTGAATTAGGGCTATTTTGGAAATCTTATCTCAACTTTGCACCTTGGCTCTCTTATCTTTTAACAACAGCAGTATTTCATTATGATTGCTGAGATGTGCAACAGGAGCTGGAGGGATTCAAGTTTAACAGTTTACACAACAGTGCTGGAAGAGTTTTTAAAGTCGAAGAATCAAATCATCTCTACGGCCGACTGCTATGTTGGAGAAAGTAACACTTGGCAGAACGTCATGAAAAAAGTCTTATGTTCTGTCCTTCTTTTACTTGAGGTTATTTGTCATGATCGAACAGAGAACAGTACATATTTCAAACTTGTAATTATTGTTGTTTGTTTGTTTTTCCCTGTGAATATCAGATCTCCAGATGAATACAGAATAGGTTATTCAAGTATTTATTATTATATAAGTAATCTAAACATTGGTAACTGTGAACCATATTAAATAGTTTAATACAGATAAATATGAAGAATTCATTAAAAGGGCTCATCATCTCCTGAGGTAAAGGTAAAGTTACTGATAAACATGATAACTTTTGGAAAGGTAAATGCTCATTAACATTGGTATAATGTAATTATAATCACCTCCATTTAGTTGGCAGCATTAATTACTCTGGTTTTAATGGTGAATTGATTCTTAGTTAAGCACCATTTTTCTTTAGCTAGCTGTCAGCTAGCTCATTTAGCTATTCATTAGTCCAGACATTTGATTATTCTTATTCATGGGGAAATATTTAGCATTTTGTAAATTTAAATGATGTTACTGTCGACAAAAAGAAACAAGCCATTAAAAGTAAGTGGGTCTATTTTATTATTATTATTATTATTATTATTATTGAAAAGCTCATGTGTGGCGGTGTTTGAAGTTGTGGTTGTGAGGCAGAGGATGGAGCAAACACACACACACACACACACACACACACACACACACACACACACACACACACACACACACACACACACACACACACACACACACACACACACACACACACGCCGGTGAAGAGAGAGAGAGAGCAGTGGGGAGGAAGAGACACGGAGAGAGAGCGAGAGAGCTCCGGTCATTTCTCCCAGGCTCCGACCGGGTCTGTGTGGTCTAGAGCCGGGATGTCCGCTCATGCCCCGCGCTGAGGGAGATGGACGGTGAGACCGGGTCCGTGGTCCGGGCTGATTTCTCGTCCTCGCCCCCTCAGCAGCCGACGGTGTTTCTGCTGTGTGTGACTGTGTGTTTACAGGAATCGCTACGAACAACGTGACGCGTCGGTACCAGCTCTGCAGCAGCCCGGGTAAGGGATCATTTCAACAGCGTTTTATTCCCCTTGGACCCAAAAACAACAGCTGATAATTAGTCTGAACTTAGACAGTATGTGTTTAAAGCTGGAACCACCTATTTATTTTGATGAGTAACACCACAATGCGTCCGACAAAATAATAACAAAGGAGAACCTGCAATCACAGGTTTAATGGCAGATGTTGACTAATGAGTAACCACTTTTTAACTTGAAGATCATGTTAAATCACTGTTAAAATGCATCTTCAGCTTATTGTGGATAGCACAGAAACTAAAGTGGGAGAATAGTGAATATTTGAGAGGGGTGAGGGCACTGCAGCTTTAAGTCCACATAGCTATTGAGCATTGCAAATACCACAAACTCATCGCGCCCTCTCCAATAACAGCTCTATGGGGCTCTCTTAAGGAAAAAAAGGAGAGGGCAGCACGTAGAAAATGCACACATGCACAACAACCCTCAGTGTTTTGCTTACCTATAATCAGCCCGAGCCAGCTCTTATCGCTCATGCCTCATGCTGTCCTTTGTTTCCAGCCAGAAAAAGTCTGCGCTTGTGAGGTTACTGAGGGGAGAGAGAAGGAGGGAGTGCAAGGAAACACACTCACTTCAATTTCTCGATTCTGTCTCTCTCCTCCAGTCCAGTGGAGCTACAGCTGAAGGAACTGAGGATTTGACTGGCAGCTGGTACACTACTAAGGGAGGGGAGAGAGGCGGCTGGGCAGCGGGGTCGACGAGCCTGGCTGACGCTGGGCGAATGTTGCCAGGCGAGGACAAGGGCTGAGGCGGCAACATCACCGACTTTAAAAACACCATGGCATCCACGGGCATGCAGATATTTGGATTTGTCCTAGCACTGTTGGGCATAATGGGTGCCATGGTGGCTACTCTGCTGCCCAACTGGAAGGTCAGTGCAGATGTGGGCTCCAACATCATAACAGCAATCTCACAGATGCAAGGACTATGGATGGACTGCACATGGTACAGCACAGGTATGTTCAGCTGCACACTTAAATATTCAGTGCTTTCACTACCTGCATACTTGCAGACTGCCCGCACCACCATGGTGTTATGCTGCGTACTGGCTGCCATGGGCCTCTGCCTTGCGTCCCTGGGACTAAAATGCACACGCTGGGGAGGTGGACGCCGTTCTAAGCGGCACGCTGCAATTGCAAGTGGTGGATGCTTTGTCACTGCAGGCTTTCTGTGTCTGGTGCCTGCCTCCTGGTTTACCAACGAGGTCATCACCAACTTCCTGGACTCCAGTGTGCCCGAGAGCAATAAGTTTGAGCCTGGGGGTGCTGTATATGTGGCCTTTGTTTCAGCTGGATTTCTCTTTGTGGGGGGATCCATTTTCTGTATGTCCTGCTCGGGGAAGAGGCATGGTCCCCAGGACCTGGTCCTGCTCCCTCCTCCTGATAAACTGCTTCTCCAGCAGCAGCAGCAACAGCTGCTCCAGCAGCAGCAAGAGCTCCAGCACCAGTACTGCTCTCTCTCCCCATTAGACAATAAGACTGGCTACAGTCTGCAGGACTATGTGTAGAAAAGCAGCACGGTGTACGCTACAGCTAAAGGGGGACAAGCCTGAGGGGGATCCATCTCGGCTTACGCTACTCACTGGGCTCCACTGCAGGTGGAGGTGGAGAAAAATAAGAGAGGAGGGCAACAACTTTGAATTCCTTTTATTTCTGTTTTGCAAGCACAAGCAGTGGAGGTATTCCCTAAGCGGCGCCTTGGAACAAACAGTGAGAATGTGTGAGGAGCCTGGATAAGGTGCTGCAGAACTGAAGGAAACCATTAACCAAATGCAGACATCCTCAATCAGTAAATCACAGTAAGCGTTCCCCTGGGAATGGATTAAGCAAATAAGAAGAGATTCCGTGTAGATTTTTTTTTTTCCTCGCCAAAGGTTTGAAACGAAAGAAAAAGCAATCATTTAGCTGCTATTTACAATCGTTTGGTGGACTCCCATTTGACAGAATAGGCAATATAATGTCTGAAAGCAGTAGGTGGAAGCTCTTTTATAGCAAGCCATTGTAGTTTTTCGTATACTTAGCCACTAGAATGCTATGTGGAACTGATTGAAATAAATGGTCATATTTTTGTTAGCTACTAGAATGATGTTGATATGATATTTTGCCTCTAAAGCATGCTGCGTGGAGCCTGTCTGTGTATTAATCCAGCGGAATGCCTGGTAGAAGACTGAGACATAGCCACACAATGCCTGTGCCTGAAAAGCTGTAGAAACATTACCCTGCTGTAACTGTTCAAAGAGGACTGTCAGGAGGAGTAGATGCGGGTTGCTGAGCTGAATTTGAGACTGAGAATGCAGACAAACAGATGCCTGCTTCTCTCTCTGCAGGGGAAAATTTGAGAGAGATGGAGAGAAATTGATAGAAAGAGATTCAATCCTCAGCAGAGTGGACTATCTGATATGCCGTTTTCATATTTCCATCCAGAGAAAAATACATCCTGCGTGTAAGTAGCAGCTACCCATCCCAATCCATTCCCGCACACCCACACACTTACACATGCTCTTGTGTGTCTTTGTGTATAACGTAAACACTCACGCGCGCCGGCTTTTTGCATGTGCTTTTCAATTCTGTCATCCTCTACCACACTGCCATGGAAACAGAAATCAGCATTCAAATGTCTTTATTGTCAGGGGGAATGTGCATGTCAGTCACACAGTGATTTGAAGTTGTTTTATTTTGAGGGGGGGCATTTTTTCACCATGGCTTTATAAGCTTTAATCAGAGCCTCTGCTCACACTACTGTCACTAATCCCTTTTATTACCCAGTGACATGAGGCAGCATTCCTCTTACATAGCTATGGTGTCCATACCATGCAAGTAGTCTCACAGGGATGAATAGATGCTTAATGATGCAGTGGTAGAGAGGCAAAGATGAAGCAGAAAGAGAGAAGCTTCTTGAGTCATAGTCGACTAGGTAGCTGTGCGGCAGGCAGCTAAAAAAGGTTTGACTCATTCTCCATATGTGACTTGTTTTCCAAGTGCGTCAGCAGTACGCGTATGCTGCCAGTCTGCACCTGCAGAAGGTCTCAGTGTCTTAACTTGCTGCCACTTGACTAAACTGCCACCCGTTTTCTGTTCTTACTTGTCAGTCCGATCTTTTTTTATCCACATCCTCTGTCCTGCTTGTGTCACATGTCACGGGGATGTGATCGCTGACAAGAGAATGCTGATGCATGTTGAAAGCATGGATGCCCGACACACACACACACACACACACACACACACACAAACAAAACTCCCACCTGCTCATATGTCAGTTGCACCGTTATGCTTTAAATGGTTACATTCCTGAGAGCGTCTACTTTTTTCTGAGGTAAAGATATGAGAGGAATATTGCTTTCTTGCACGAGATAGACCTTGGCAATGGTGTATAGGAGCACCCCTTCCCTCCTTCTCTCTCATAAACATGCAGCTTCCTGGGGCAGAGCAGATGGCTAAGCCCAGCTCGCCACCTGCAGGCTGCTGCCGGCATGCCACGGGTATCTCTGTGGGTACCACTGCCGGCCCTGGCAGCCTCCTACGGCCAGATTTCTACCCCACCCTGACTTAGCCGTCTCGCCCAGCAGATTTCAGCTGACAAAACTAGCCTCCTGACAATAACTCACTGCCCAGGCACCATAACCAATGCAATAAACAAAGTAAAGAATGTGCCATGTCATCAACCAATACTGACACATTGTGTGTTTCAAGAATGTGCCAAATTGTCTCATAATGACACGTTTTAATACGGTCTGGAGTTCTTTGTGTTTATTTTTTTATTGTGTTATTTGTACATGAATTATCCATTAGCAAATGTTTTATGGATTTGTGATTTGTTCTGCCAGACTAAGTCTCAACTCAGCTAGATGCTTGTGTACAGTCCAGTGCAGCTTTCGAGGGTTATTTTAAATCCTCTTTATTCCTCAGTTCCCAAAGCACAGAAAGACTGCACTGGGCATGAGGGTTTTATTGGGAAGACGTGTGTGGTATTTTCAAAAAGAACAAAAATGTGTTTGTTTCAGGAATTCTGGTTCACTGTAGGTCTTTGGCAACTGTACACAGGTTTCTAGGCTTTTAAATATTTTTTTTCTACTGAGCGACCAGACGTCCCTCAGACTATTTCAATAAGACACAATACCATGTTCATAACATATCTTCTTTATAAGAAGACTACTCAATGCACCTTTATTTGTGTTACTTTATTTCCCAGCAGTTTCTAATGACTGAGCATCCCGAGCTCTCTGGGCCAGTTCAAATAAATAACAGGCACTCTGGAATAAAGGTAACAATTTCTGTCTGATAGGATTTAGTAGAGAAAGCTTGAAATTTCTCTTTTTTTTGTGGATGTGCAGCTTGATCATCAGCACGTAATTTCATTAGCTTATAAATGGCCAGAGTGCAAAGTGACTAGGTCCTAAAAGTTTAGAGTTACAACTCTCCTGCGTATACTGTACCAAGACACTGATTTATCATTTTGATAACTGCAGCTTATTTTTGTGATGCTTTAGCACGTCATACTTTGCCAGAGCATATTTGTGATGATGAACAGTTCACAAGTTCTGATACAGTTGTCTCAATGTGCTAGTGCAAGTAGTTCTATTTTTTACCAATAAAACTATTTTGTAAAAGCAACGAGCTATGTCGTCCGTTGTGTGCTTTCATGTGCAAAGCTGCTGAGGATGGAGATAGTGATCGTCCTACTGCCAGAACTACAGATTGTTGGATGGTACAAGCTGTGCTGGGTGTAGGCAGGCAGGCTGTTCATACGCAGCACCCAGGAATACAGCAGTATGGGTCAAACTAAAATACGCATACATAAAATATCACTATGTGCAAATGGGTTTTAAAAAAAGGATTTTTCCTTTAATACCACACCCAGCCTGTTCTAGTCAGTCCTTACTAACATGGTAGCATTAGATGATGAATTAAATAATAACAGTGTCCCAGAGAGATTTAAGGGAATGTGATACACGTCAGTTGTGCGGTTTATCCTACACAAAGCCATGTAGGATAGCTGCTGTTGATTTGCAATTAGATGGGCACAGGAACACAGAACAGCAGGTGGATTCCATTTGTCTTATTTAGTTCAACGATTTTAAATGATGTGCGCAAAATAAAGGTGGCATGTAATAATAGGTTGGGTACGAGACATTAATATACACGACACACCGAAGACAGTTGCAATATATCACCGCCATAAATCTACACTGGTGAATTAGCTCAAGTAAAATCACAACTTTGATTAAAGCACATATAATTGTTGTGTAGCAGAGTTTATGCCAATAAGTAAACACAGACTGCAGTAACCGCAATTGCTAAAATACATGGGGCAATTTAGAAACAGCGTCCTTTAAAGACTGATAACTAGAAATGATTCATCAATCAGCTCATTGCTAAAAGCTATTTGATGGGTGTCTTTCAGAGAAATTTTTTTTTAGACATACATAAGTGTGCACAAATTTTCTGCACAAGAACATCTTTAACTTTCAGCTCACAATACAGCACATTATGTTCTTCGGCTTTAATATCTGCGACATATAGTTTCTTTCCAAGCGATTCTGGGCTCTGTGACAGCTGATTGGAGCCTCATCGAAACCAACTGAGTGCGAATGTGCTTTACTGAAACAAACATGGATTATTCAAGGCTCTTTCTCTCTCTCTCCCACCCTTCTTGGTTATGCAACAAGAGTGCAGATCAAATAACTACTCTTCTCGTGGGGAAACGCTAATAAGATCTGCTCCTCTGTGTATTTAACCTACATTTTCCATCAAAGGCTTTCACCCTGAGTTGCCACTATGACAGACTGGGCTCCTCTCAGTTTCAGACAGGGGTTAATCATGCTTCAGGCTTTTCTGTGACTTCTCCTGACATGCCAAAAAACACAAATGATTTTATCGACCTTCCTGACCGGTGAATAACCTTTCTAAAGATCAACCACAGAGAAAGAAAAGGCAGATGTGGAAGACAACGAGATGATGGCTGCTCACATAGGCGTTAATGCACTCCTCCGGCGCAGCTTCCAGACACAAAGAGTGAGACATATCAGAGCATGTTAATCACCAAAACTCCATTAACGATCGCTGCATTACTCAAAATGCGAGACTCCAAATTGTTCTAGTATGTCACCATCCTTAATGTCTGGCTCTGTGTTTTTGACAGCTGTTATGCTCATGAACGTTCATGCTGGAGATATAATGCAGTCATCAGCACTGAGGGAGAATGACCTTCCTTTGTTGGAGCGGCTCTCCTCTGGTCCCAGTGCTCATGTGAGGCAGGAGAGTAACAGCAACGACCTTGGCTGCGCAGTAAACTGCTGAGAAAGGCAGTAAAAGCTATGGAGATGACAAAAGGAGAGCTTGTAGGAAAACAATACATTCTGACAGTTCAAAGGAGGCCCTTTAATATTTCAGCTTTCAGCGTGGGCTGGAGGATTTGGTAAACTGAAAGTGAGCGAAGCTAAATGGTCAGAGGCTGTGGACACCTCATTTAATGCCATCTAGAGCCCTTGATGACAATGGTCACCTGCATATCCTCTCAGCATGCTCACTAACTAAATAGAGCTGAATTTGCTAAACTCTGAACAAACCTGGCATAGTGTTTGGTTTTTTGTTGGGAGCACTAGATCTCTAGAGATGTTCATAATCCAACTCTGCTAACCTCGGCATTTTCTTTAAGGAGAGAGGAGGAGTATTTTTAGCTTTTCTTCACCTTGGGTCTGTGATTGTTGAGACCAAGCCTTCAGGCGTTTACTGCGCTGGCACGAGTCATTGAAATAACTTTCCCCAATACTCTTGATACCGTGTTTGACCCCGTTTATGAGATAGGAATAGGCCTAGATGAATTGCCTGTAGAAAGTGTGGCGAGGAGGTGAGAAAGCAGTGCAGTCCGTCTTGCTGTTGAGGCGAGAGCTAGGCCACTTCAGGCCACAGTGAAGATATCCATCACTGCATTATGGAGTGCACTGAGATGGCTCTGTCTCTACACTGAAACACCCTCTGAATTCAACAGATCATTTTGATCCTTGAAACACCAGCTGACACCTTTGCTCGAGAGAACACCAAGTGATAATAAAAACGGGTTTATATATCTGCTGGATTTCTACTGCACAAGTCCAAACTCCCCCCGACAACTGCCGGCCATAATGGCTGTTCAATGCAGCATTAACAAATTTAATTTATGCTCCGCTCATCTGGTCTGTGCTCTTGGTGGATCATTGTGTACAAGGCAAACATCTGTAGGGCTCTCCTCTTGTGAGGCTCCGTTAGTTGATGGGTGCTGGCTGATGCAGTCATTACTCAGAGCGGGCTGACGACTGGCCCGGACAACCATCTGCTGGAGGTACGCCTCACTCTCCTTTCAGATCGATCTCTGTCGTGAATCTGTCTCCAGCTCTTTTGTACTCGTGTGGAGGAGGCTTGAGTGTGCTTACGTCCTTTTGTAGCTTTTGTTTCATTACATACATCATAACCAGTCTGAATTCAGTTTCATTTTCTTAGACTCAATCCCTAGTCTCACTGCAGTTTTACTCACTTTCCAATGTGTCCTCTTCATCCATCTTTTTTATTGTCATCTCCCACATCTTAATCCATTTTCCTCTGTCCCATTTTGATTCTCCTTAATAATTTTCTTATTGTTTCTTTCATCTTCATCATTTAATATTTACATCTCACTCCACCTCCTTCTCTGGGTTTCCATTACTTTCTTGCCTCTTCTATCATTGTTGTTATAATAAAGCCCTCCTGAAGCTCTACACAAGAACAGTAGGTTGCTTGTGATAGAGCATCTATTGCCCCACCTAGACTTCCCTGTGATGGACAGAAGTTGGTTTTAATCAACTCAGTGGAGCTTCATGATTTATTCTCAGCTATTAAAAAGAGGCAGTGAAGATGAATTTGGAAGACTGGATGTTTGCTGAAGATGAACATGCCTTAAAAACAGCATGCAGTCTTACATTCCTTGACCCCTGACCAGAATATAAATTGGAAATATGGATGGATGCAGTAACAGAAAAACACATTCGACGCTCAACTTACTTCCTTACATACAGTATGTCAAGCTGTGAATGACAAAAGCAATTTAAGGATCAGTCAATCTTTCTGTCTATGTGAGAATTAACAGGAGGAGAGTGACTAATAAAGGAAGTGAGGCAGGTGTGATCTGCAGCAGGACAGACCTAGGGCACTCTGAGCCTGGGGGAACACCGTCAAAGCAGCCAATCGCTGCTCTCAGAAACCTTCAAGGACAATCTCAGTCACTCAATGTGACACAAGAGAGATGCAGTCCGGGGGCGAGGAGAACAAGACGGACAAATTAAACAGCAAGGATAAGAGTGTTTATCTGGCCACCCCACGTCAATATGAGCCCAGGCATCTGCTAATGTAAAGTGCGTTCAACATTTCCCCTCATTTTATCCTGTTTAGCCTGCACTAGCCGATTCTTGTAGATTCAAATCAACAGGCAAATCAACCTGCACTTCCCCTGCTGCTATTTTCTCATCATGGTTATTTGGAAAGGTTCTGTAATTTCATTGCTTTTTTTTTTTTTGGTGGCTCTTTTTAAATCACTATTTGTTTCATTACACAGCACTAAACGCACTTCAGCTGTTTTTCACACTCCACTAATTGCCATATGTTGTATAACACCTGCTTCTGCGTATTTTATTCACAGCAGCGTTGGACAGTTGCGACTGGTAATGTGGGAGAGGGGGTCGGGTGATGCTGTGTGAGTTTTGGGTGATATTCAATCAATAGATGATTGAGTTAACACGGTCAGTTAGTGATCAACACCAACAAAAACAGAGAGCTTCAATGTGACAAAGACATGCCAAGAGCAGACAAAAACGAAGCCCATGTATGCTTCAATCTGAACAGATCCCTCTTCATTCACACAATCATTTGTCCCACCATTTCAGAGGGAACAAGATAATACCAACAATTAGACCACTGAGCTGATTTACCGGCTCTAGGTATGAGCCCCAGTCTCTCTCGCTCTCTTACACACAGAAAAGGGACAGACAAAGAGGAATATAGAGGGATAGACCTTATATTTGGCAGTATTACTCTGCCATATGAGTGACTTCTCCCAGCAAAGGGAGGAATTTAGCCATTATCCTTTTTTTTTTAACATTAGACACTTCGGTACTTTCACTAGAGCACTACAAGCAGTGTCTAGTATTAACACATGATTTCACAATTCTTTCATGTATTCTCTTTAAGCATTCTTTATAGACAATCTACTGGTCTAGCTACGTCTATATTCCTGTATGGCACAACCTCAACCCCCTAAGCCTTTGATGTTGCCCCATAAATCAGGCAGGGCATTTTTATTGTTCATGCAATTCTGTGTAATTACTCTGGTGTGCACCAGTAAAACAATTCTGAGGCATGAAGCATTTTATGAATTATGCTACATGACATACTAGTAGAAAGGGGTCTAAACAATGCAGAGGGTATGACGGCATTAACACTGTCTATGTGCTCTCTGATATTTTATAGGACACGCTAAGTAGGAGACCTGCTCATCAAACAGCCATCAGCTTTCCTAATGATATCAATTCAACCAAGTGGTCATTAAAACATTTAGTGGGGGGATAGATGGCCTGTGTGGGCATGTGGGAGGCGCTGATTCATCTGCAGTGCAGGAAAAATGCACGCACGTATAGCGTGACACTAGTCTGTTAACATTTATGCAACCCAAATGCATGCTACTGTAAAACACATGCACATGTGCAGATTTAGAGCACAGACAAGCCTGCTGAAACCCATTAAGCTACGGTTTGATATAAACACAAAAATAAGACATTTAAAAAGAGAAAAAAAAAAGCACAGCACAGCAAGGCAGCTGAGTGTGATGAAATAATCATCGAGAGCCATATCTTCTAAGAGAATGAACAATCAGCTCTGGTCCCATTCACTCTGCTGCATTTTACTTCACAGTGAAGATTAAATATTTACCAACAGCTGGCCTCCTAAAGAGCTATGACATCTTCAAGGGACCAACAGTCCATCTCTGTTATCCACCTAACACCTATCCTTTAATTCATGAAAAGAAAAACATGGTCTCGTTTGTACAAAGATGTAAGACACCTCCCGAGTCCTTCAAAAAACATGTCTGTAAACTCGGTGGAGCTGTCTTTTAGCCAATCCTAATATTTCAAATTTTGCAGCAGCACTTTCATTTTTTCATGTGCCTCCTAGTCCTACTATAAATCCTTACCAAGATTTTTTTAAACCCCTGCGTTCTCATGTTATGTAAAAGTAAACGCCTTTCTTCCACCACTGATAGACTCACAAGGGTTGGAAGACACAGCAAGAGAAATTTGGGCCTAAAAAAGAAATAGACCCTCATTACAAGGCACAGTGTGATCGTGCCACATCTCAAATACCCACCAGGCATCATTACAACCTAGAAAGGGTCCAAAGACAGAACAGAGGCAACACTGATTCAACACAGTCTTAATGAAGCCTTAAAGCAAGAGGGGTGAGGGAGGGATGAGTGGTGGGAAATGATGAGGGACTGACAGGAGCATGGGACCAGATGAGGAGCAGAGATTAGGAGATGTGAAGATGTCTCTCTCATCACAGGTTATCTTAGGATAAGAGCTGTGAAATAATAATAATGTCTCCATCTGCTGCTTTTCCAATTCCAGGTCCGAAGATTGAAATTAACATTAAACTTTCTCAAAAGTTCATAATTTCACTGAATGTGTTCTGAAAGTGGACATTTCTTTCAGTTTCAGCCCAGACAGAATATTTGGCTGGATTTTACGGATACATAGCTCTAGCTTTTGCACAGTTCACTACATAGGTAACTGGAGCACATGCTTGTTTTTCTGCTGTGTAGAGTCAGATTTAGAAAATTACAATAAACATTATCATCAACTTAAGTCTTACCTTTGGTTTGGGGACAAAGGCACGTCCAGGGATGGTGAAGCAGTTGTGGACTGTGCAAAGATACTGAGCCATGATGGACAAACGACTCCTCTGTTTACTGCCTGTGCTTGCCGTCAACCTCTAGATGAAAAGGACAAATAAAAAATAATTGAAATGATCATTTAAGTTTTGGAAAATTTAAACATCAGTAAATTCAGCTTCTAATGATTTTGTGACACAAAAGTATTTTAATCTTCATTTAAGTCGCTGTTTATATCCTTGGCACCTCGACAACACGGCAGAATCCAGACATTGATCCAGAGATGTAACAGCAGTGTTAACCCACCTCTGCCACCTCTTTCTGGAAAGTAAGTGTGAGTCGAGTGCGTCCGTACACGAACGGTCCTGTTCTGTTGGCTATGTTCTCAAGCCACTTGATGATGAGGAGGGTCGAGATACTAAACGGGAGATTCCCTATGATGTGGAGGTTGGGTGGATCTGTGGAGCCACACACACAAACACAGACATTTTAGTCGCAAATATGTGTTTTCACACTGAACCACAGTAACAGCTTTCACTGATGTCCTCACCTTCTTCCCATGGCTTAGTGATATTTACTGGGAACCCTCGATCCATTCTGTAAGTGAGTATGTCACCGTGGACTATCCTTAACCTTCCGGGTGCAGCATCAGACAACAACTGTAGGATCAGATATGAGTAGTCATCAGTCAATCTGCAGATGGCTACAAATGCTGCAGATTAAAATAGATCAATGCATATAACACATGAAGTAGTTTTGAACTAATGACCTTGTTCACATTCTGCCAACCTTAACATTTACCTTTAGCCCAGGAATGAACCGTGTATCTTTCTCCACTACCAGCAGGTCCACTGCACCTGCATTGAGAATGGAGCGAGTGAGGCCCCCGGGACCAGGACCCACCTCACACACATGGCTGTCCCTCAAACTGCCTGCTTGACGGACTATTTTGTCTGAAAAGATGGAGATGGATGGACTCAGCTCTAGGAAACAATGTCTGTTATATGTCTGTATACAAACTGTGAATTCCATGCTACTTTAGAACAACAAATAAATCACATAAACTCTCCAATCAAATGTCTTCATCAGAGTGGTGGGTATCTAAATTGAGATTAATAGTGTAGGTTGTTGCAATTCCTGCCTCTGTGTGATGAATATGGGATGCATTAATCTAACAGTCACCTTGTCCAAGGACAAGAGAGCAGATCAGTCCTGCACTGCATCACTGATAATTATATTAAGGCTCAAGCTCTGCAAAGGATGCAAACAATTGGCTCAGTCCATTTATATTAGCAGCAGATCTCGTTAACCTCCCCCATATAGACTGTCGGTTTCGATGCCTTGAAACAAGGCAATCTGGAGCTGTGAAATAAAGTGCACTAGAAAGCACACCACTACGTCCCCTGTGCAGACACAGCAACAAAGAACAGGGACTAGCAGGTATTGGTGCATTGCAGATAGAAAGGAAAAGAAAGAGTGAGGCAGGAAGACTAACCTGTGAGCCTCAAGTCCAAAAGAAAGTTCTGTGACAGTTGTTTCTCAGCTCGCAGGTTGTACAGCTTTATCAGCTCCCCTACAGTAGGCAGGGGAGGCAGTCGGAGAGATGCCAATTTCCCAGAGGTGGCCATCGTTCAGGTAAACACTGTAAAAACAGGTGAAAGAAATAAACTATGATGCATCAGCTTCCTCAGGGGTAATTCAGACACAGAGAGGCAAACGAAAATATTTCAAGTCAGGAGTAATCTTCCAAATTGAAAGGCAGTACGTGCATATGTATTTTGTGATTTCAGCCTTAATCATCATCTCATTGAGATTGATTTTAAACCTAGTTCAAACATATTATGTCATGTTCACATTGTAAAACACAAATGATATGAAACAAAATGGTCTATAGATGCAGATCTTAGTTCTGTCTAAATATTCCCAATTCAGTTACAATTACTTTTTCATTAGGTCATGAGATTGACTTACAGTGTCTAACCTAAAACTGTGGTGTGTTATTAGTGTATTAGAAATAAGACCTCCTGCACCATCTAGTGGTGTTATGTCAGAAAACTAAATGGGAGCTCACTAAGCTATAAAATACAGTTCAAGCCCTTCCTTTGCAGTATATTTTGAAAACACGTCCATGCATGACATCTTTACATTATCAGTGAGTTGGTAGCAGTAAAGAAAACAGCTTATTTCGGTTCTGAGCACGATAATACAAGAGTCAAGATTGCTGCAGGCGGTTACAACACATCATCTCCAATACGTGATATCACTGACATGCAAGCCGTGAATCTCTCAGATAATAATGTGCTTTAAACTCTTGTTGACATCTCACCGAGAAGTGACGCTAACACAGGCGTTAGCATCTGCAGCTAACGTTAACGCTTGCCTGAAGCTAAAATATAGCTCCGAGTTTAGCCATTAAACTCCGTCTTTAAAGTTCGAGATAAAGTTACGAACAGACTACAAACACAATGAAAACACAGAACTTACATATACAAATAACAATACTAATAATACAAAAGCGTTAACCCACGTTTCTCACCGGTAGCGTTTCTTTCCTTACATTTCCTTATTCGTCATCGATGAACGTCCAATGAGCCTGCGAGGATGTGAACGTCGACCAATCAAATTGAAGTAAGCTGGCTTCGGTTTAACCTTGAAGGGCCGACTGTTGTTGATGTAATTATGCAACGCAGTCACCAGGTGGCGACATTTTAGTGGTGAAACTGTAGAAGTGGAGTACAGTACATCTACAAAGACTCTTTAATTGATGTAGTCCTACAAAACAAATCTCTATGTCATTATGTCATTATTTACTCTGTTTCTTTGAATGTAATCTAAAATGTTTTTTTGCGAAGAACAGCTGTTCAAGATCAAATGCAGACATTTGATATAATCTGCATCAGGCCCCATCACGTAGAACTAACTAATAGTTCAACGTACCAAATTGACCAGGTGTCCACATGTTTTGACATTTAGAAAAAATGGCCAGCTGTTGTTTTAAGTGAGCCCCGGTTCCCTATGTCCTCGCTCTGGGAGCTTGAGATTACCTATTTCTACTACTATTTTGTGTTTGTGACAGTTGTGTCTCCTGCTGTGGTTGACCTTGAGAGAACACCTCAGTGCCAAAGGAGAGGAGAAAGAGAAATAATGGCAGTGATCAGCAGAATTACCAGAGCGACGACTGGGATTGATCAAATGTGCCCCACTCATTTCAATCAACCCTCAGGTATTATCAGTTTTTCCAATTAGTAATGTCTTAACTCTCTTTGTGACCTTAATGTGAAAAATTGGCAAACTGCTAAAAGCAAGCTGGCAAAACTGCAATATCTATTTTCAGCTATACATAGTGCATTTGAATACATATGTTGGATACGTGTCACATTACATTTAAAAAATGTTCATAACTTTATCCCTTTCCCACAACCTTTAACTCTGCGCAAATGTTTGCCGTGTTCCCATGTATAGCGTATGGCAGGTGAAAAGCTACAAGAAGCGAAGCCAGCTCTTAAATACCTGTCAGAGTAAAAGCAAAATATCCAAAGGTTTTATCAGTAGTTTCATATTGACTATGGATAATGTGTGGTTCAAGACAGTTTTTAAAATTTGAGCTCCCTCACCTGAGAAACTCGAGCCACAAAACAGCCAAAAGATTACAGGACGCGTAATAACCTAATGGAAAAACATATGTTGATGAAACACATTGATGAATTTCTCTGCAATGCTGCCAACGCCGATCTTTGAGTTTGAGTCCATGAGAGGTGTCAGCAGCACCTCTTCAGATCAGTTTAATCTCAAACTTAATGTAATGCAAGTTTTTTTTTTTTAAGTGGACCTTGGGATGAGAGTTTTGTGGTCAAACTGTGTTAAAGTGAAAGACCAACTAAAAACCCCACATTAACGTCTAATTACAGCTCAGCTGGCTTTCACAAAGGTTTTTGCTGTAATGACTGTTGTCGTTAAATAAAAGGAGCTCAGACAAGTTTCCAGGGAATTACCAGTGTGGTAACATGAACAGTCATTCACACATATTGAGGAGTCAGCCTGCCTGGACTTTACACAGTATACTGTATGTGAGTTTAAAAAAAAACTATTGCCATCTTTCAACTCTATAGTCTGTGTGCGATCGGCCAAAACAGGAAATGAAACATAAGTAATTAACATTTCTGAGATGGTAAGTCATCACTATAACTAAAACATCACAAGAAAAACAAAGGCTGAAATGTTTTAGAGTATATAATTTCCAAGCCAATTTAGACTTTAGAAACCTTACATCAATAAACACAAAAACCACAAGAGATGAGATGTCTGCAGCGTGTTCAACAATAACTTCAGTTACGATGATAATTCACAGTTGAGTCAGTATTATGTTCTGGTGTTTTACTGGATGTGTTATTGATGGTGTAACAAGTTCAAGAGGGTTAATAGTCCAAGAAGTGAAACCAGATGTATTGTGAACAACCATCTGAATTGCTTGGCTCAAGTATTTACTATGTCAATACTGTACAGTGTTCTACTGAACACTAAATAATCACTGGTAACTAAATTATATCCAGTGACTGTGATTTAGTTATAGATATATCAATTTAACATTCAATTTGAATGGTTTTTATTTTCCGAGGAGGAATTTGACATTTGACATGGGTTTACCTCATTAAGCTTGGATGTGCATCATTCTTAAATCAGGCTTAAGAAGTCTTAAGCCGGTTAGACTCAAACTGTTGTGTGATGTCATTTTGATTCTTTTTATAAACACATATGTACATTTATCATTTCGGACAGGACGCTATTATTGTGTTCGGAAGTGGAAAATAGGAACGCTATTTAGACATACTTGTCTGTCAACCTTATATATATATATATATAAAAAAAGAACCACATAAAAGAAATTGCAGCGTTGAGATTCCTGTGGTCATCATTGTGTTCCTGTGATACATGTGTTGTGGTATTTTTGTGGTGCTGTGAGATTTGCTGGCATTTTTAGGGCAATTAACTATGTGCATTTGGTGTTTTGTGGCACCAGTGTTGTATAAGTACTCGTTAGACGCTGTGTGTGCTGTGTGTTTGTGATATTTACCAAATAATAAGGTCCTGTCAGTCACATCTCAGGAAAAACTATTAGTTAGGAGGTTTTGGTGGCAAATAATTCCGGGTGCTCTGCTCATAATACTTGGTGGCACTAACGTTAAAGGGTATAGTCATGTCCTGTCACTCAATTTCTGCATTATTTTTCTTTAGCCTTCATCCTTTCTGCAAAACCCTACGTATTCACTTCATGGTTTGAAGCCAGGAACACTGTGTTCCCTGTTGTCTTGGCCTCATCTAGTCACCACTCAGCTTGGACAGCTCTTTAACATCTGTCAGCGAGCCCAAAACTGAAAACCACTCGGGGGAGCCGAGGTGATGCCTGAGCAGAAGATGTGGAAGTCAGCAGGGGGTTGCTGATATTGCGAGGACAGGTTTTGAGGACAGACCCAACTGTTGGATGTGACCTCAGTCATTACTTTGAGCCTGAGCGACGACAAGGTACAAATGAGAGACCTGTGTGAAAAATCTGTGTGTAGAAGAGTGTGTGTGTGTGCTCTTGCAGATAGACTGTGTGTGTTATGACTGGTTTATGACATTATGAATTGAATTGCATTACATCACGTTAGCTTTGATACAATCTTCTTAAGCCTCTTCACAACTGGATGACACAGCAACGTTTTGACACCCGTCTTACATTAATTAAATGCGAGTGGTATCCATTCTGATAACATCATGTACGCTATGTGTGGGAATATCAGATACATCAAGCAGGCCACATTTCCACTGTGATTCATAACAACCGCAGCCCCAGTGGGCCCAGGCAGGACCACTGTCCTGTGGTCATTATATATACAGAGTGAAATCATAACAAACCTCTTCCTCGCTGGATCCCGCCACATGACCTCATTTTTGGGTGTGGGAATTATGGCGCTCAATCAGAATACACTTCTCATGACCTCAGTTTGGATAGATTGTCCTCTTCTGTACCACATGCAGGGGATGACATATGTGGGGAAAAAAGCGTCTGTCAAACAAATGTTCTTTCCGATTTGAGTCTTCTGCTCTGATTCACTTCCAGTGTCACATTCAGGACGACGCAAAAGTTAAAATGTCTCTGAGGACTTTCCAGAGCTGGTGAACTATTGGATGACCTTGTATCTCTCAGATATCACAAGCGTCTTGTGACCAGATGGCAAGTGAAGGGAGGGAATGTGAGGAATTGACAACCAGTGTGTTTGTGTGTCCATGTATTGTGTCTACTGGACAAAACATTACGTCAGGTCCACAGCCACATAACTCCCATGGTTACATGGGAACAGCTCTTGGGTCAGATGTGCAATGCAGCAAGATATGATGAAGAGGGAGTGAATGGGTTCCTGTCCATCTGACTTAATTCCTCAGTGACTTATCTGTTGGTTTAACTGCTGTGTCTTTTGTTTGCTTTGGTTTCCACCTAGTGACTCATCCATCCTTTATCTTGAGCACTTTTCCTTTTAAGAGTTTGCACAGGTGCCGGAGCCAATCACAGCTGTCACTAGGCAAGAGGCAGGGTGCACCCTGGATCCGCTCCATCTATGTGACATATAGAGACTGACAAACTTTCACAATCATATTCAGACATATGGACAAATTAGAGGCACAGATTAACCTAACTTTATGACATTGGGCTGTGGGGAGAGACAGGACCACCCAGAGGAAACCGCGGGAAATGCAGGCACGGGGAGAGCATGCAAGTTCCACACAGAAAGGCACCTGTCTAGCTGTGAGCACACAAGACTTTCACTTCAAGGACAAGAATCGAATTCCCACAAACAAACCAAAATATCACAGAAATAATCAAACATCCAGCAAAACAGTTAGAAACAGAGTAAAACAGAGGTAAAGAAGTCAGTGATTGTTAGGAGCTATAAACAAGATGAACATTAACTCAGGAAAGATAACAGGGTCACGTTGAAAGCAAAGACATTTGACCTGCAGGCTGTGGTTTCCCTACCTGTTCATTCAAGTGGCCAAGTAATTCAACAGTCTGTGCACCGACCAAACAAATCACACTGTAGCAATTGTGTCAACGTGCTAAGAGCTCACAGGGCAACAGCAGTTCATAGGTAATACAGGGAAATGATATAAGCAAAGCATCCATTCAAGTGTTAATGAGGTGTATGTAGAAAGGAGAAACACACATTTATAATAAGTTTGGCTTTACCTCCTAAAACAGTTAAAGCTGTGTCACACAAGAAAGAGGAAAAATACAAAATACATGTGTGGTGAATCAGGAACAACACTCGGGAATGGCTTCATAAACTAATTTAGCAGGTCATTAAACATTAACGTGGAGGTAACACTAAACACACACACACAAAAACCTTTCACTTTCTTTGTGTCATCTCTGTAGCCGGGCTGAGTTTTACCTACGTTGCTGCAAAAAGCTGACACAGATTGAGTTTGCACTCACAAAACCACTATTTAATTCAGTGGCTCAGTGGTAAATGAAGTTATTTCACCTCAAAAGGTCAGGTAAGATTAACTGCGTTTCAGGAAGCACTAGAGAACCTAGTATAAGATTTGAGCATGTATTGAAATATGTGGGTAAATTTACTGTTTGATGACCTTGAAAAGTGGGTAAAAAAAAAAAAGTTTAGATGAGTTTACTTTCATCTTCCATCCTGCACATGGTCTAAGTGAGCGGTACCGTGTTACCAAAGTTAACTATTCCCGCTGATGCAGAAAAAAATGACTGTATCTCAGGCCTGATTTAGATTGTTTTCTTCAAGCAGGGCCAAAAGTACAGTCAAGCTGCCAAAGTCTCAGAGAGTTTGGCAATGCTCAATTCTCCAAAGTCAGCAGTTGGTGGTTCCTTGGACCATTGTTGGAGCTTGGGTGGCTGCTGTCACTGGACTTTCCCAGCATTGCACGGTTCAGCTGTCACCGAGGGTCAGCACCAAGAGTCAGCTCTCTAACTGGCCAGCCAAAACATGGAGCGTTCAGCTAGCCTCAGCTGCTAACAGTGCCTTTCTGCGCTGGCAAGGGTGGAAGAGTTAAATATAGATGCATGCTTTTAGCCACTGTGACTCCAGCCAAAAAGAATAGAGAGGGACAATGGGGGATGTAAGTGAGTGAAAAAGATCTGGCCCTGCGACAGGGGACATCACACGGCCCCTTTCAGCTGCAGAGAGGGAGCAGAATTGTGCCTGACTGCCTCCTTCACGCCGGTTCTAACTTTTATTCTCACGCACCCTTCAACTGACTTCTTGAAGGGAAAGGAGGGCAAGAAAATGATAGGTGTGTTCTGGAGTAGTGTGCAGAGCAGAACAGGATAGGCTGTGGGAGTGAAAGAGGGAGGGAGGGTGAGAGAGACGGGCTGGGGGGGGGGGGGGAGTTACTGCGCTGTAATTGCTCTCTACCATACCCTTCCTGACCTGGAGAACTGAGAGAAGTGTGTGTGTGTGTGTGTGTCAGAGAGAGAGAAGGAACGTGCGAGATAGGAGAGAGAGAGAGGGTGAGCAGAGCTTGAGATGGCTCTTGGCACTACTCAGTAGCAGTCACCACAAGTGGACCACACAAGCCAGAGGATATTAGTGGATACTTGACTCCTTTTGAGCCATTTTCTAGGATTACTCGGTGTGGCTACTAATTGCTCAAACCTGGGGGCAACACAACAGCAGGTAAGTCAGCTTCTCTTGAGTTTCTTACAATGAAAGAAGTCCCGAGTTCCTCGCCCTCGTGTAGGAACCAGCTGGGTCCCAGGTATTTCTGGCAAAGCTGGATCAGCTGTTCTGCTTTCAGACTGAAATAAAGATTCATGTGCAGGTGCTGCTGCTGAACTGGCATCAATTATATGTAGCCAGTAAGGAGCACCGGCTGAGAGAAAGCCATCCTCTAGGTTTCATTTGAGCTGTCTTAGAGACGTGAGTGACGCTACTCAGTGCAATTAATTCAGCCTACTTTTTTAATCCATTCAAATAATATGGATTTCTACATGTTGCATTAAGTACTCAGCCATGAGAGGACAAAAGCCTACTCTGGGTGCTCTTAGTGGAAATACAGACCTGGCATTGTGATAAAGCACATCTTATATTGTTGCATGAATAAGACTATTTAGTGTCAAGGCGTTTGCGCGTGGGAAGAGAAGCGCCCACAAGTTCACCAGAAAACAGCAAAGATGATGGATTGAGATGTTAAGAACGTGGGCGACAGAGAAATACCCCGGTGCATTTGTCAGTTTTTTAATTACATGCTGTCATATGATGCGCACACATGCAACCTTTCGCCTTCTCCCACAGCACCACGGAGCTCTCACTATCACAAGTGTACACACACAAAACCCGAATACACAATGACGCACACCACTTCCCAACACTGACAAGCTTAGGAGGCCGAGCTGCAGCAGGATGACATCTTTCATCCGGCATATTTATGGATTGTAATGACGCCAAAGCGAATTCCATTGTATCCGCATGAAGTCATCGGCCTTTCAGAGGTGAGACACGGCTCCGGCTAGCCGCTCTCCATTTGTTGAGGCTCTGTGCAACCTCATCCTTCCTCTTCCCCTGTCTCCCACCTTCTCCAGCTGCTGCGGTCCCTGTGCACTCAGTGCTATCACCATTAAAAGAAGACAAAAAGAAATGCAGAACTATGACACATTGACAGTCCCGTTCATGTTCCAGCTGTGTGCGTGCACTTTATCTCGCTCGGCACGCGCTCTGGAAGTTCTGTGGAGCTCCATCAGCCAAAGAGCCCATTGAAAAGGACACATCTGAGAATGCTACAACTGCGCTGTTATCAATCTCGTCTTGTAAATGAGACAGTCGCAGTGGAAATCAATGATGCGGTCAGTGTTTAAGCTGAAACCAAGCTGGTTTAGCTTGGGTGTTTGCCAAAGCAGCATTGATTTGAGATGCACTAAATGTGTCACTGGCTTACCTCATCACATTACTACAGCTCTATGTCACTTGATTTCTTACTCATGAGGAACGTGACATAGTTTATGTGTGAGGTGCACCATTATAAGCTTTCTCTTTGTTGCAACTTCTTCCTAAACAGGTAGCACACTATAACATAATTCAGGTCCTATCATTCCAATTAACACAGAGAAACTGTTTTGGACAAATATATTAAGAATTAAAGTTATTTGAATTGGAGAATTCTACACATTGCATTACTAAGTAATTCTTTATACCCTGTGACCCTGTGTGTGTCTGTTGTCTGTGTGCACATGTACAGTAGTCTCTTCACGTGAGCCCTTCAATGTGCATGCACAGAAACACAATATAGCGGGAGGTGGAGCTCATCACTGCCAGTAGTCGGTGTCTTCCCCATACGTCTGGTGGGCCTCAACATCAGCTGTCACCAACACATGCTCCGCTCCAGTCATATACAGGCCTCTGGTCCTGAATTCCAAAAATGCAGTTTAGACACATTTGGATGTTTTGCAGAGCAGTGGCACTTATAACTCATGGACCCATGGTTTAAAAATAAGCCCACAAACTCCATAGCAACCCAAGATCTTCTCAGGACCATTTGATATGTAGTGTGCAAGAAGGTAAAGTATGCCTGCTATAAAAAGTGGGTTGTTACAGTAACTGGTTCTCGACATGTATTATGTATTATTAATATTAGATCCAATGGCGCCTTTCATGACGTTTACATACAGTAGAGCTATTCTATCTGAACTTCTATCTAAATATTTTCCATGTATAGAGTATATCTGGCCAGCTGTCGGTAATCATGTGGTGTATCCCACCAGATACTGTACTGATACTACTTTCTCAGCAGAAAAATATTTTGTGGTTTGATGTAAGGCACATTTGTAATTCCACAGACAGAGACCCACCCTCTCTGTTCATGTTTTTCAAGGGATACTGACTCAATCTTGACTCTTGCGCGTGATGATGTCAGGCACTGAAAGACCTCATTTGTCGCGTGATGTCACAGAGTTGGACAAGAAAGCCATTTTTACTGAAAACGCGTTGAGATAAGGATGAATGGTCTCTGTGGTTGACTCTCTCTTAATGCTGGAGACCAACTATCACACTGTAATTTCATTTCAACTGTCTGAGACGAAGTTCTTTGAGCCATTTTATTCTTTGCTTGACTTTGTCTTACTTTCACAATTGTGCTTCATTGTTTTTATGATAACTTGTTTTTGTCCTCCGTGACATTAAAAGGGTAAACAACAGACAAAGGAGCACAGCCGTAATGCCAACACGAAACAATACAAACTCTCACCTAGAAAACTTTAAATGGGTTGTGGTGCTGAAGATTTGGAATAGTGTGGTTAACCAAGAATTACATTATCATTCCAAGCTCTGCAACCTAGTGGTGAAAAGTAATTAAGAACCCACTACTTTACTCAAATACTGTACTTAAATGCATTTTCTAAGTATCTGTACATTACTTAGGTATTTTTATCCATTTTTTGATACTTTTTCATTTAATTTCACTAAATTTCAGAAACAAACACTGTGCTTCTTTCCCCCATTACATTTAACGGATACCTTAATTTACTAGTAATAATAATATTAAATGCTGTACAATATATCCCCAGTGGGACATCCACAAGCTACTCAGCAGAATGTAAAGTAATTGAAATGACATTCAGTAGATTTAAAATATATGATAACCAAACCTTCAGATTTTATGTTTTCTTTTTTGCATCCTAATCAAACCATAGACTGTACAGAAATTTTAGATCTATAAAACTAACAGAACGAGCTAATGGAGGCTAATGGAGGCTAAAGCCTGCAAACTGCAGCATTAGTATCGCTCCAGAGTTGTGATATTGTTCATGTCGGCTCATTAAATATAACGAGACAGTTAATGTTTGTAAGTAGTTACACATGTGCTAATGCAAATCAGTCATCTCTCCTGTGAAAAAGACCTGTGATTCATTTTCAAAATAAATGATTTGCTTCAAAATGGGGAAGAAACTTTCATCCCCACTAATGCTGTTAAACAATATATCTTTTGAACGTGTTCAGTAACTACTATATTATAATAGTTTGTGTACGACTTCAGGCAAATGACCCACATTGCAGCATATCAGAGTCTGCTTCATCCATATGTTGCCTTGCTGTTTCTATTCCTAGAACAGCCAGAACTTGATCTTCATCTTGGAAAGATGATCTCTACTCAAGCCACTGGTCTACAGGGATAAGTCACGTTTAATGATGATATAAATGATAAAAAAATTTAAATGCTACATTAGGGCAAATGCTTTCCTTCTAAGGGTACAATCTAATAGGCTTAATTCTTAGAAATAATAGATTTGTTAATGTTTCCCTTTGTGTATAATGAACTAGTTGGTGATAATAATGGAGATGAAGTTGAACCACACACTCCAGCAGCTGCTTCTGTCCATATTCAGAGTAGATAGTAGGACGTTTAAGATCTGTTTAAGGATTTGACTGAATGCAACCTGTGTAACCACTTTGCATATGCACGACAATGCATGGCTCAAATCGTAGCATATTTCACCGTGTTATTGCTGTTATGGATTTACACAGGGATTACATGAGTTCATCAAATCAATACTCAACAAGTAGAAGCCAGCACAAATATCACAAATGGTTCATATTTTAGAGGTAACAGATTGTGTTGAGTTGTTTGTGCAACAAACAGTTTATACCGTAAGTCATTAATGTGAGCAATCATATCTAGAAAACAGTTCTATTAGTTTGCTCATCAGTGAAACTGTAACTGCTGAACCTCCAGCTCGGGTTAATGTGCCATCAGGAGAATACTACTAGATGAAATCCTCCACCTATGCTGACATTTTGCTCCAGTATGGTATGCCGATGCTAGAGTTAGTGTTGCCATGAGGTATTAATAGTAACTAAGCTGTAAATGCTTGAGTTTTATCCATGAACAGTTCACTTTAGGCAAAAAAGTGAAGTTCCTGAAAAGCTTCTCTCAGAGTATTTATTTTCCTAGAACATGGCTGCTACGTGCTCTCTGACCCCAGAGATCACCGCCCATCTGTGTAGGTTGGAGTTCACTGTCCACCGTCCTGGGACAGACTGCACCTTTGCTCCCTTGTATGAGAAATCCAGCGCTCACTTAACTTTCAATATCACGTGGATTGTGTTGTTGCCTCCACAGCTTCAGCTCTGATTGAACTTTCTGTATTTTGGCAGCACTGTGTGTTTTTCTTGTCAGGATGGAAGACCTTCTCAAGCGTACCATTTTATCTGTGTCCTCTTGCCAAATGCCTGCATGCAATGAGTGTTTCTCACTCCGCGTTTGTGACGTGAACACATTAAAACTCACTCAGGAGACCTTGAGTGAGTAAATGACATCATGTACATGAGGTGACACTATGTATGCATGCATCAGAGCAGGTCAGGTCAGACCGATAGTATAACTAACTACAAGCAGTACTAGCAGCAACTACTACCAACTACTGGCAGCAGCACTAGTAGTACCAACAATGCTAACAGCAGTAGTAGCACATGTTTTGGTGGGAACTATAAATACTCACACATATGACAGCTGGACTTCAGATTGATTTGGGGTCCTGCTTTAAATTTAGGCTCAGTCCTTGACAGGGGTCTCACTGTGAATTACGCCTTCCTTTTATATTAGAAAGCACTGACAAAGGAGATGCCAAGCAATCAGTAGGATTGTGTCCGTCGCCTTGATGCTGTGTATGTGCACGGGCATTGTGGCGGGTTGGTGCCGACGTCAGAGTAAATGCTCACTGTCTGCAACCTTATTTTCCATAAGACAACTGGGAATGTGGCGTACCAGACTGGTATGCAGAGCATGTGGCTCAGGAATCCCCATTCGGTGCTCTGGAGATTTCACTACAATCAAGACTGCAGTGACCGGTCAAGGTGATCAAACAGTGACGCCATCGTATTGACACTTGTCAATCAGTAGGCATTGATGGCAAAGACTCTTTGATGACTCAGCCTGGTCAAACTAAATCTAGTCATCAGACGAGTCTGTGAGCTTTTGTGTGATTATGTCCATGTTCTCCAGGAAATATTTTGTAGGAATTGTTGTCAACGTGTGTAATGTGGAAAACTTGTATGAGTCAAGCTGCTCTAATCAACAGTGGAATGAAGAAGTTAAGAAGGACAAGCTGTTCGATACCAGAGAAAGACATGAACTTATGTCTTTTACGAGGAAAAATGAATTTGTCAGTGTACCAACTGTAATTCTACACGTAGTGAATGAGTTATCTGATAAATAAAATCAATAACTGCTGTTTTATACGACCTTTGTATACACACACAGCTCTGAAATGACTATAAACACTCCCACACTCTCCTGTTTGCTCTTGTGAACAGAAGTGACACCACAAAATGAAATGAGCTGTTACAGTAGCTTCTCATGGCATCAGCCCAGAAATTAAAAATAAATGGTCCAACTGTGTGTGAACCATTTTGTCGTTGGTACTTAAGAACTCTGCTGGAGTAGTTTACAGTACTGCACATGTTTCGGTGTTTCATCACCTTCGTACTCCAGCGGTGCCCATTTTCATGCCCTCCACCTTTGGGCATCATTCAAACCCGTTGGCGCTGCTTGAATGGCGGCATGACCGGTCTGAGCACTTGCTCCTGTACTACAACGCCTCAGTCAATGGTAGTGCGCCCACAGCTGAAACTAATAGTTTTGAGCAGGACAGAAGGCACTGCAATTAATCTCCATTTACGAACCAGATCTCTGCGGAGCCTGTACGCACTCACTGAACTCCCAGAAGTAAGATGAGGAATGTTCTTAATGTGTTGGTTTGTCAGATTTCTTTTTTTTCCCCCCTGTTTGAACTGAGAGATGCATTTTGTGTTATCTTGCACCCCTCTTCTATGCCTGGATCTTTTTCCTGGAAACAGGTAGGACTCAAAGAGACTGGTTTCAAGCATCATTAGAATTCACTGCCGTCTTAACTTCACTGACCGCATTACGGAAGAAGATAAACATTTTGCTTCATGTGAACTGAAACCTTTATTAGACTTGCTTGGAAGCCTCAGACATAAGCATAATTCCTCTACTGTAACTCAATTCACCGTTATTATGTTGTTTAAATATGGTTAGACTAATTCAAAAAGTTAGTGATGTTCATCCCAGATCTGCCAGAGTGTCTCTAGGAGATTATCAGACATACTTGTTGTGGTTTCTTAGTTACAGGCAATCCTAAGAGAGAATTCATCACATTTTACTCATGATTTCTCAACGCATGATTCAGAATTCCAGGTCGTATGACATCACCATGGAGCTGCGAAGGGGATTTTGGGGGCCAGGGGGATGTTTTTCTGTTTGTAATTAAAAAAATGCTGTTGATGTGATGTCTAAAACTGATTTGAAAGAGTGCACTTGCTCTGTCTTAAAGAGACAACACCACCGCAAAGACAGGCAAACGCAGGTGCATCTGAAGGACCTACAGGGCATCATAACTATTGAGCACTTGATCAGTTAATTTAAAAATAAATAAATAGCTGTAAGCACTTATGTTCATTATTTTGCATTGACACAAATGTAAATTAGAAACATAATTTTGCAATGGCCAGTAATTTCCCTGTCTTAACAACCAGGACACTACTGGTGTACACTACAATACAACAAGACCTGTGTCGTTAGACATGATTAATATGGTAAAATTAAACTTGTCAACAGATTTATTTTCAGTGCGTGCATAAAATGTTTGATTCAATCTCTTAATGTCAGTGGAGAAACTTAGAGCACCTAGGAGTGCCAGAGATCATCAATGCTCAGCATGGGATACACAAACCCTGGGTCAGGAATACACAAACACACATAGACACACACACACAAAGTACTGGATATTTATTTCAGGTTGGAAATGTTAAGGAGAATATTTTCTAGTTGTATTCACTGTGTACAGTATATATGTGGGAATAAGCAGGTCACTGGATGAAAGTGGGTCAGTAAGACAGCACATGGGAAGTTGTGATATTAAGACAGGCAGTCAAAGCCAAAGTCATAAAAAAAAGACAAATGTGATACTATCTTCTCTATTTTCTTCTGTTGCTGGCCAGGTGGGAGATGAGGTCCAAAAGCAGTGGGGTGGAGAACCCGGCCAATGGGGTTCTTGGGGTTTCACAGGGCGACCATGAGATGAGCCAAGAACAAGAAGTCGGCCTACCCATGAAGAGCCTGAAGGCTAAAGTTCAGGAGAAGGAGGGTGATGGCAAAGGGGAGGCTGAGGTGATCTCTGACAAAGAGAAGCTGCTACTGGATTCCACAGAGGCTGGAAAAAAAAGACCGGGTATCGAGGACCTGTCTAAAGAGGATCTGCTGAAGCTGCTGGGGATCATGGAAGGAGAGGTTCAGGTGGGTTTTGCCCACTGTAGTTGCCATATTGTTATCTTTGGACCTTATTTAATAAGGTAGGACAAGTTTGATGATGAGGAAAAGAAAAGAAACCTGTGAAAGTCATTGTGGATGAATACAAAAATGGCTTGAACTACAACTGGCTCTGCATGCTTTGGATTTTGCTTTTATTGCAGCTTTTTGCACAATAGCTCCATCTTGTGGTTGAAAATGGCAACGTGCCAGCACAGAGAAAAGGAGCAAAAAGGTAAACCTTAGGTCCCAGAACGCTGAAGCAGACAGACTGAGCAAACTACTGGTGCTTCAACACCTGTGGCATTTGTTTTAGGTCATGTCATGTGCAGGGACATTTCAGAAAAATGTGCACAGCTTGATGTGAAGAACACTGCAATCACTGTCTCTTCAAACAAATGCCCTTTTGCAGTGTTCACACACTCTCAAATGCTAAATCATCTGTATGTTTTTTTATACATCTGTTTTCTCAGGCCAGAGACGATGTTATCTGCATGTTAAAGTCCAAACAGACTCCCCCAGAGGCCCTCGAATCACGCTATGGCACTGCGGTTCCTGCCTCAGCCCTGCAGGCCCTGAAGAGGGATGGTTCCATCACCGGTACTGAGCAATGCAACCAAAGTGTCTATCAAAAGCCTATAGTTGAGGTCAGTAGATAACTCTCAGCGGGTCACAACAGTGTGCCACTTGTATGATAATGAAGAATACATTTTCTATTAACGTGTTGCGGGCGTGATTGTGCATCTTTGACTTTGTCAGCTGGAGCATCTGCAGGAGAAACACAGGGAGACGTACCGGAGGATGCTGGGTCAGTTGCTGCTCGCCGAAAAATGTCATCACCGCACTGTCCGCGAGCTGGACACAGAAAAGCGCAAACACGCAGACTACATGAACAAGAGCGATGACTTCACAAATCTGTTGGAGCAGGAGCGGGAAAGGTGAGGAGGAGAGAAGGTGGAAAGTCCTAATCCTATAAGAGTCACATTAGAACCACCCCATCCTTTTAATGATCTGATGATTTATGTATTTTTGTGATATAGCTTTGCTATACTGACACACATTTTCATCATTATTGTACTTTAATAGAGTATAAATGAGTTGACATTGATTATACATACTGTGAAAGTGGTAGTGTTAATTAGCTTGCAGGACAGACTGGGAAATCAACCAGGGAGGTTGTGGAGAAGGTGTGGAGAAGGAATGCACTGACGTCGGAGAATGTGTCAAAGATGGTCTCACCCACTGTGTGAAGCATGAGACAGACGAGCTGCTAACTAAAGTGATAACCTCGCATTCCTTTGTTTGACAGGGACAGGTACAGAGCTTGGGAAGAAAGGAGGGAGGCAGAGTGGAGATTGCAGGTGAGGAAGGGGTCAGGGTCTTTGCTGTGGAATCGAAGGAGGTCAGGGACAAAGAGGGATGGGGATGAGGCCAGTGGGTGGAGGATGGGAGCAAATGCAAGCGAAGTTTTAATGATCTCGTGTTATCATTTGTGAAGGATTCCCTGAGTGTGAGACCTGGCTTGTTGTTGGTCATCGGTAGATGGGACATGAAGGGTTAAGTGGAGCAACAACATAATCATACGTACTGTATGTATAGGGCCTCACAAGCTTGCTTGAGTAGACACGCACTGAATGCATACTAGTAGGAGGCCCTGGTAATTAAAGCGCTCACACATGAAAGAGTTTAGTTAGCTGATGCTCGATGGCCTTGATGTATTTTGTTGTTATTCCCTTCACTGTCCATTCCCACACTACAGCCCTGACAGACAGTATGCATTAATTACACGAACATGTGGTCTCCTATGCGTATTTGCTTTTGTGGATTGTCAGACATGATAATGTGTGCGGAGCGAGAGAGCACAAGAGACAGAACATCTGTGATGTATTGTCGATTTACAGTACAGCCAGTCATCTGTAGCACAGACAAGACATCACTTATAGGCTGCATTTCACTGACTGTCAAAACTTCAAACATTTCATTTGCAGTACTGACCCAGCGGAGGCACACATCACCTTTATTCCCTGCTTTTTACTGCAGGACACAGGGAAAATAAAAAAACATGGACGCTAAATCATCATGACAGCTGAAATACTGTGGAAGTGGATTAGAAAATCAGACTTTAGTTTAGCGTTATAGCTACTCCTCTGGTTTCATAAGACAGAGGAAGGGGGCGGTCATGATTTAATTTCAGGAAAGAATTGTTCCTAAATGTAAATTGTCAATTAAAAGAACTTAATATCTATAGTAAAGTTTTGTGTTTTATGATTCAAACCATTTAGGTTTAGCAGTTCAAGTGGTGGGCTGAACTGACGTTTCTATTTTTTTGAAGCTTGTGATACAAATCCCGTGGCTTGTGAACAACCACTTTATTTAAACTTGATCCTTACTTTGCATGTAAGAAAGAAGCAACCTACTTTTTATGCCAGGTGGTTTCCAGTAGGTTCTTTGGATCATGCACAGATCGACCTCTGTCACCTCACATAGAGCACGGAGTGGGTGATCAACCGCTAGGTCTCGATCCGGAAGCACCTGCACAGCCCAGATTCTTATTTCTGTTTCCCTAAAAGGACACAATACTGGCAACAAGTACCATCAGAAGGACACAAAAACAGGAAACAGCAGGAGAAGTATCTACGAAAAGATGAATGCACTGAAAGCAATAAACAGAGTTCACCCATATTAACAGAAACATGACTTTCTTTTCTGTGTCTACACAGAAACATTCATGTATCTGCCATGTCTGGAACAGCTCTGTTTTCACATTCACTCTCTCAGGTGACATGGAAGCATGTCATCATTTCATCCTTATCAACGTGATCTCCTCCAGCCACCTGGTTGAAGAGAGAAAGGTCAGAGGGCTTGTGCCAAACATCTGCCGTTAAAAATAGTTAACAGTTATACATCAAGAAGTTAAAATATTTAAGTGCAATGGTGGTGTAGGTAATGATTAAGGGAAGGAAGCGCTCCCATTCCTGAAGGGAGTTTTAAAGAGTGCAAAGTCACACACAAAATAGAAAATGCTGCTTTGCTTTCCAGTTAAAACTGTACATTCTTCAACCATCTGTCACTTTTAACACAACTCTGAACAGAGCACTGGACTCTATCACCGACTCTCTTGAGTAACACTTAATGCTTTTTCTCTGCCTCGAAATTTCATTACTGTACAATACGGTGTTTTGTTTCAAGTCTATTTCAGTCCTGACACGAGGGGGCTCTGAGAAAATACCCAGGTAAACATGGGATGAAATGTTTAACCTTGTGGATTCATGCACAGTTAGAAATTACACCGAAACTCTCATTCAAAAACACACTATGACGAAACATATGCACTCGATATACATAATAACACAGTAGTAAGATGTTTCTTAGAGTCTAGATCTAAATTTACACCAATCAGAATGACTGTTTACCCTGTGATTAAGCTCCTAGCCAAGCATTTGTATTTGGCACTTACAACTAGCTATACTGTACACAGACATTTTGTCCGTTGCTATTTCTCCCTCAGTAACAGAGCACAGCCTTTCTAGGCTGAACTATATTTCTCACTTGATTTGACATCAGTGTCAAGTACCACTGACATCATGACTATGACCTTTGCATGAAAGTAATTTTAGAGTGCCAATTTCTAGGGTGGCAATGACATCTGGCTGTGCACTTCGAGATTTGGATGTCTCCTTTGCACAGTAACTACACACACTCATCCCACTTGGCAGTGTTAGTTGTTTATTACCATTTACACAGTGAGAATCAGGACTTAATGGTTCAAATTAAAATCATTTGCAGATATTTTCAGTAGGTTTCCTCTAATGGTCTGCACACACAAACCTATTGTATAGTTATATTCTCCCAGATCTTCTTCACCACAAGGGAGACATTCAACTCATCCCTATCTGGTTTCCTCATTACATTTACAGTATACTTTGCAGGGAACCTCATTTTAGTCCAGTTTCCCCTCACAGCAAATCTTCTGCAAAAAATATTAACATTATTTATTGTAACTTCCTAATTTCTAATTTCTATTATTTATCTATCTATCTATCTATCTATCTATCTATCTATCTATCTATCTATCTATCTATCTATCTATCTATCTATCTATCTATCTATCTATAAAACATACAAAATGTTGTATGTCATGGAAGCATAAAAATTGGGGGGACTTTTGCAAAAACACTCCTCCTGTGGTGAGGGTCCCACCCCCTTCACAGTGTACAAAGCAGAGCAGCACGCACACTCTCATACACAAATTACTGCCTTATATGGATGATGTGACATCACACATGAGAAGTCTAGTGTTGTCACACTGTATTTATTCACCTTTCACTGCCCTGATAACATGAACGTGATGATGGAGGAGCTGTGGAAAAGGAGGATCTGGCTGCTTCTTATAGATTCTTGGAGGATTTTGTATATGTGTGCCTGTTTGTAGAGCATCTGTAGCTGGTAAGTTGGGGATTGATTTACAGTTGTGACTTCATTGAAATAGCAGATATGTTCGGAAACAGGTTTATTTTGAACATTTGGAAGTTAATCTGTACAGTATGAACATGCTCTTTTGTGCTGGTGCCTATTGATTTGCTTTCTTTTGCAATGCAAAAATGTTCAGGTTGGGTAATGGATTAGTATGTGCCTGGGAGTGTATAAGAAGAAGATGCAGCTTTGCATTCAGTCTGATTTGCATGCATTTTGTTGGAGCCGGAGATGAGAATGTGCATGAGCAGCATAGAAAGAAGTGGAGAGAAAAGAAGACCACTTGGTGAGGGGGTGTTAAACTTTCACAAGCAGTTAGTGTTGTTAGTTTTTATTCAGGTTTTGGGATGATGCAATGTATGTCTTTGCTACTGCAGTTGTCCCCATTGATCTTATTTCTTGTTCTGCATAGCATTGTACTTTCAATGATTGTTTTTCAAAGATTCTCTTTTTGTATTAGACTTTCAGCAGCCAAGTATAAATGTATCAGTGAATTTCTGCAAGTGAATATGTTTAATGAAAAACTTTAGAGATTTAAGCAAGAACACTCAACCTAGGATAAGGTTTAACACTTATTGTCATTGAAACATTAACAGAGTTAAATATAAATTATGGGATACAAACAGTTATATATTACTATGACACAACTGTAAACACAGATACAGTTACTGACTTCAGAAATCACTGTAACATTACACTGATGCCATGCCTTTGTTTTTCCCCTGACATGTTTTAGACTGAAGAGGCTGCTTGAGAACGAGAAAGCTTACCAGGTAAAAAAAGAGAAAGAACACTCCAAACGTCTGGCCAAGGTGCGAGAGGAGCTGATCAAGTTGAAGTCCTTTGCCCTGATGTTGGTGAATGAGCGCGAGGAGCACATAGAGCAAATGGACCAACAAAGCCAGCGGATCCAGGAGCTGAGCCAGCAGTTGCAGCAGCAGGACCAGGCACTCGGTGAAGCTAGGGAGCATGCTCAGGAGGATGGCCACAGGGTACTAAGCCTGGAGGCTGAACTTAAAGAGAAATCTGCCAAGGTAACCCAACAACATGAGGAGATGAGCGCCAAGCTAGCCACTCTAGAGATCCACAACCGACAACTGAATGCTAAACTGCTGGGGCTTACGCATAAAGTGGAAGAGTTAGAGGACAACAACAGGATCTTGAGAAAATCTGATGAGGAACTGCAGCAACTCAGGGAGAAAATCAGCAAAGGGGAGTGTGGCAACTCCAACTTGATCGCTGAATTGGAGAACTTGCGGAAGCGGGTACTGGAAATGGAAGGAAAGGATGAAGAAATAACCAAGACTGAAAATCAGTGTAAGGAGTTAAGAAAGAGATTACAAGAAGAGGATAGTAAGAGTAAAGACCTCAGGCTAGAGGTGGAGAAGCTTCAGAAAAGAATGAACGAGTTAGAAAAAGTTGAGGGTGAGTTCAGCATCAGCAAATCTGAGGGTGAACAGTTACGCACTGCTTTAGATAGAGAGAAGAACCTGACCAAAGAGCTCTCAGATGAAGTTGTAGATCTCAGGATCCGCATGAAGGAGCTTGAGTCTTCCGAACTCAAGTTGGAAAAGTCTGAGTTGAGCCTTAAGGATGACTTGGGCAAGCTTAAATCATTGACTGTTGCTTTGATGGAAGAGCGAAAGACCCTGATGGAAAGATTAAAGTCATATGAAAATAACAAGGAGGATTTGTGTGAGATGGTCAAAGCTGAGCAGGGTAAAGTTATGGAAGTGACTGAGAAACTGATAGAAGAAAGCAAAAAACTCCTGAAGTTGAAATCTGAAATGGAAACCAAAGTAGAAACTCTAACCACAGAAAAGACAGACCTAAACACCAAGCTAGCTTATGAAATTGGTAAATCCAGTGAACTTAATTCTAAGGTTAGTCAGATGAAAAAGAGGTTAGATGGGTATGAGCAAGCAGAAAAGCTATCAGTGAAGAACTCAGTGAAATGTGACCTGGGAAGAATGCCTGATCCCATTAGAAGAGAAGACAACAAAGTTAAAGAACTGACATATGAAATTGAGCGCCTGAAAAATCGTCTCAAACAGCTTGAGGTGGTGGAGGGAGATCTGATTAAGACAGAGGATCAGTATGGCATGTTGGAGAAAAGGTTCATGACTGAACAAGACAAAGCCAACATTCTTTCCCAGCAGGTGGAGGAAATGAGGAGTCAGATAGCACGGAACAAAGCAATTGAGAAAGGAGAAGAGGAAAGCCAGGAAGAAGATCTCCGACAACGTTGCAAGAGAGAGGAGGCCAGAACTAGGGAACTGCAAGCTGATGTATTAGCCCTCAAGGAGAAGATCCATGAACTAATGCACAAAGAAGATCAGCTTTCTCAGCTGCAAGTGGACTACTCGGTCTTACAGCAGAGGTTCTTGGAAGAGGAGGAGAAAGCCAAGAACATGGGCACGGAAGTCTTCCATCTCACCCAAGAGCTGGAGGTAGCAAAGCGTCATAGTCGAGCTCTAAGGCCCAGCTTAAATGGGAGGAGAATGGTGGATGTCGCTGTGGCATCTACAGGAGTGCAGACAGAGGCATTTTCTGCTCGGCTGGCAGAAGAGGATACCCCAGCTGTGTTCATCAGGAAGTCAGTTCAAGAAGAAAATCACATCATGAACAACCTCAGACAGAAGTGCCTTAAAAAGCCAACAGAAAAGAGTGGTGCCGTTGAGCGTTGTCCTTCATCTAGTAGTGATCTAGGTTTGAAAAAATCCTGGATTCCTTGGATGAGAAAGAAGGAACACATTCATCAAGAGACCAACTTGGAAAAGCCTCTTCACATAAATGGAGATCATTTGCCTTCTGAACTGTCCGTGTCCCCAAAGCAAGGGCAGCCTTTACACATCAGAGTAACCCCTGGACATCACCAAAACATGGCCACTGTTGACATAAGCAGCCCTACTACTGAAGATGCTTTCTCAAGCTCAGCCCCCCTCAGCCCCAACCCAACTCAACCTAAATCCAGAATCACAATCATTCCCACGTGCTCCGCTCCAGCTTCCAGGAGAAAGCCCACCACTGGACCTCATGGCCCTGAAAGAGCCAAGTCTCCAGTAACCATAACAACAATATCCAGAGCCAAGTCCCCAGAAAGCACCCGAACTCCCTCCTCTGCCGCAGGAAGGCCTTTGTCCCCTGTCTCCATTATGACAGTCAGCACTGCTGTAGTGCCTGAAGTGTCTGCTTCTCCAGAGCCACAGGAGATGACTATGGGCCGAGCTGTTTTCAAGGTTACTCCTGAGAAGCAGATGGTCCCTATGCCTGTACGTAAGGGCCTTAACAACACAAGCATCATCACAACCACCGACGACAACAAGATCCATATTCATCTAGGCAACAGCATCACCCCTAAGATGGTAGTCAGGCCAGTGGCTGCTGTAACAGAAAGCAAGGAAATGACCTTATCAACTGGGACAGTTCTGCGTTCCCCCCGTCAAATCACCACCACAGCTACCAGGAGCACACAAAACAAAGTGATGAGCAGCATCACCATATCTCCTGTCACATCCACCACTTTAAGAGCGACACAAAGCATGGTAGGTTTTGTTTAAAGGTTCTGCTCCATCTCAGTGGAATTTAATTTGCAAAACATGGGTATGTAAAACCACAATATCCTGTCCTCATGTTGTGTTCCTGCTGGTAGAATGATGTTGGTGGACGCTGACAACTTAGCCAAGCTCATCTAAGCCCAGCATATTTAGTGCACTGACACGAGAAAGGAATATGGTATCTCATCTATCTAAAATTATACAGTGGTTTCTCACAGTACATTACGTATGTGTCATAAGTTTAAATACGTTCAGTGAGACACTCTCCTCCCACAACGAAACTAGTGAAGATGCAACACTGTGTTAGCATTTTGGTGGACCTTATAATATCCTCTTTGTGGATTAGATGGGTAGCGTGACAGAAATGGCCCTATGGTTAGGCGTCAGAATAGCAGAACTAATGAGGTGGCAGTTTGCCATCCTTTCACAGCCATGCTGTAATTTATAGTTCCTGCAGTGTTTACATTCACTAACAGCCAAGGCTCAGTACCTTGTGGCTGACACAAAACAAGTTTGCACCAGTAACAGCACACTGTAGCCTCGCTTCATGACATGAACTGATAAATATTTAAATTATTAGTATGAGTAATTCACACTATTCTTATAGTTCATGTCGTCATTTAGACTGTTTAGATATGATTACTTGTTTTCTGTAAGAGGCTTTGGGCCTTTTTCATCATTTAGTCTCATTATTCTTGTTCTCCTCAAGCTCTTCCTTGTTGCTATTGTCCTGCTTGATAAACTGTACTCTCTCTACCTCTATTGTCAAACAGACCGGGCATGATGCCCAGCCACCGCGCACAGGACTGACCCGCATCCCAATGTCCAAGAGCCTTAAGACGGGGAAAACTGTGCTGGGGTCCCTGGGGATCTCGACTGGAGTGAAGCTGGAGTCCCGGACTGAGACTCAGTCAATGAGGATAGAAGTTAAGAAATCCACTGTGAATAGCAATAATTTACAAAATGGAGGGAAGCAGACATAAAAATACCAACAAAATACTTAACATATCTAAATATGGTGCTTCTGAGAAATAATGACCCAGAATAGGCAAAAAAAGAAGATCTGTACAAGCCAGCATTTTTGTAATTAAACTTACATTCTTTTTATGTATGTCGAGCTTTTGTATTTGTCTGTCTCTTATCTATTTTTGTGATTGAGATGGAATCATATCCTGTGTATTTACAGTGTGTATTTTAAAGGGCATTTTGAGTTAAATATTTTATCTGACTGTGCTGCATTTATCCTGCTTTATGTGGTGGTCTCACATAGGCCCTCCTGTAAAACTTTGTTTATATATTTTATATGGACACATTATAGTCTAAAAGGATGGTTTTGATGTACATTATGTTTATTATATGTGAAGGATTTGTACTGAAGTATTTGAAAATAAATGTAATTTCAAACTTTTGTACAATGTGCACTTTTACAAGTCAACCTTTAGAGGTAAAATAACATTTTCCATTGCACCACTCAGAAAAACAGAGTCGTTTCTCTCCGTTTATCGTCAGCTGTGAATTTATAAAAGGGGGCGTCTCCATTTCTGCGATGACGTAACTGCTCCTTTAACATCCTATTAGCTCAACAACTTCCGGGTTCTTCCTCGGGGACGACATCAACAAGAAAGATATATGTTGGGGTAGCTGTGATAAGTAGGTATTTGAATGAGTGGTGCCAGATTTCACTCCGTAGACTCTTTTATGCTTTGCGCTGACGTTTTATGTGTTGTTTACCGCGGTGGGATTAACCAGGATCCGTCGGTTGTCAACTAAAGTGGATTATTTTGCTCGAAGCGGAGGGCAGCCATGATGGCGTCAAGCTACAACGCTAAGGAAGAGGACGGGCACCACTCGGGTGCTTCGAGTCACGGCGGTGCAGGGGCTGTGAAAAGTAAAAAGCCGGACAATACAGCATTCAAACAGCAGAGACTACCAGCCTGGCAGCCCATCCTAACGGCGGGCACCGTGTTGCCTGCCTTTTTCGTTATCGGGCTCATTTTCATCCCCATCGGTATCGGCCTGTATGTCACATCAAACAACATCAAAGAGTACGAGGTACAGTAACACTAATGGCTGCTTGTCAACTCGCTAACTAACCCCAGCTAACTTTAAAGATGCCGCAGAGCAGGCTGCTCTTGTCCTGGTTCATGTCTCAACCGAGGCAACTAACTAGCAGGGGCCACAGAGAACTTCCTGCTGCTGTCGAGGGCCAGCTGTGAAGTTATGAAGTCGCTAGCAGCTAACTAACTAGCTAACACAGAAGCTGACAAAAACATCAGTAAAGTGGTGAAAGATTATGTTGTAAATGCTGATTGATATCAGCATGATTTAGGAAAATGACTAATTTGTGCCTACTTTTCAGATTGATTACACTGGTGCAGATGTCAACACGCCGTGTTACAACTGTGCCCAGAACTTCAGCTGGAACAGCACATCGTGTCTCTGCTCCGTGAACTTCACACTTGAGCAGCCATTTGAGGTGAGCTGACAACCTTACAGAAAGTGGGCATCATGAATAATGCATGGCCTTCAGCTCAAATATTGATTGTGTTGCTTGTGCAATAGAAGGCAAGAAGTGCCCTCTATGCACTGGTTGTCCATTAGGATCTATTTTGACTCTAAAGAAAGGAACACTCAAGGCCTTTTATCATTATTGATTGTTCTAGTTTTAAAATATGGAGACCCGTAACTTTCAGAGTGCTTCAATCGATTACTTCTAAAAAGCTCTCAGACAGTTTCATCTTTATCTCAACTTTCTCCGGATACAAACAAACCAACAGCACATATCCTTTTTGGGATTTAAGTTCAGGTGCTGGTAATGTCCGTCTGGTTGAAAACAACATTTGTGAACATATTAGAAATCCATATATAATACACGCAAACGTATCATTTGATTTTCTGTGAAATAACTTATGCAAAGTCATGTATCTTAACTTACTGATATTAATCAAAATTTCTTCTTCCTTTGCAGAGCACTGTCTTTATGTACTACGGCTTGTCCAACTTCTATCAGAACCACAGACGCTATGTGAAGTCCAGGGATGATAGCCAGTTAAATGGAAATACCTTTGCTTTGACGGTATCGTCTTCAAAATGTTTTAATTTCTGTTATAAAATGCTGAGATTTTAATTAATGTTTTATGCATCAGTTTAACGCTGGCTATTTTTTTTTATAGAACCCCAGCAAGGAATGTGAACCATATCGCACAAATGAAGGCTTGCCCATAGCTCCATGTGGAGCCATTGCTAACAGCCTTTTCAATGGTAGGTTATTATTCTGTTGCTCAGTACAAAGCAAAAGTGGACACTAGTTTGCTGAGGTTCTTTTTATGAGCAGCAATTAATCATTGATTGCAACAAATTTTGTTTTGTGGGAAAATATTGTAATGTAGTGTCTCTCTGTTCCAGACACTCTGACGCTATATTACATTGATTCCAATGGCACCAGAAATCCAATTCCTCTGGTAAAGAAGGGCATTGCCTGGTGGACAGACAAGCATGTGAAGTTCAGGAATCCTGGTTCAAACAGCAACCTTACTGTGGCTTTCCAAGGTAATTTAGGCAAAATGTGCAAAGTATCATTTTGGTTCTTGAACACTAGATGCATTGACTAGTATGGTTTTGACTTTTTCTCTCTCAGGCACAACTAAGCCTGTGAACTGGAAGAATCCAGTGTATGAGTTAGACCCATCAGATCCTGAGAACAACGGTTTCATTAATGAGGACTTCATTGTGTGGATGCGCACGGCTGCCTTACCCACCTTTCGCAAGCTTTATCGCATCATCCAGAAGAACCCTAGCCAGACTGCAACTCTTCCCAGTGGCAAATATGTCTTGGACATCACTTACAGTATCCTTTAAGTTAAGCTCTACTGCACAATCGGTGTGAGCATCTCAGTAATCCTGTAAAATCTACTGTGGTTATATTAAAGGCAATTTTAAGATCATTTAAATATTGTACTTTTCTCTCAGCCCGAGTTATTGTTCTTAACAATGTGTAATCAGATTACCCTGTGCTCAGCTTTGCTGGTCGGAAGAGGATGATTCTGAGCACCATCTCCTGGATGGGTGGGAAGAACCCATTCCTGGGCATCGCCTACATCACCGTGGGCTCCATCTGCTTCTTCCTGGGTGTGGTCCTGCTCATCATCCACCATAAATATGACACCCGCAACAACAGCGCAGACATTCCAAACTAAACGGTCCTTGTTGTGTTGTGTTGCGTTGTCCGGTCTCTGCATGCATGGGTCCGTTCGGGACTGCTTGTTGGTTTTAGTGCGAATGCACTGGTCTCTGTAAACATCTGTTGTGTGTTTGTGTAAAGGCAGCAGTGTCTTAAGTGTCTCATCAACAGCTGTGCTTATGTGTATATGTAAAGCAAATGAAGGACATTAGGGTCTGTCTGTGTACATATAGCTTCATGCTGGCTGCTGAGAATGTCTTTTTCCTGCCTCTACAAATGTTTTATTTCCTATTTATCTATACATTGTCACAGTACTGGCGTTTTGTTTTAGCAGTGCTATGTGAATGGCTTAATTATTGAAGGATGTATGTATTTTAGGTTTCTGTCTATATTATGTACTGTTATATGTCCTGCTGAAGAATGTATCATTAGATTTTATCAACATACCTCTGTGGTTTTTGAGATGACCTTGAATATAGGCGAATTATTGCTTATTTGGTGGTAATTATGGAAAGCATTGATGTTTAACAACAGACAACTGAAGACAAATACTACCAAAACTATAATAGCTGGGACTGGTTCTATATACACACCCAGCCAGTAAATATGGCAACTTTTAATTTTTAAATTATTGCAAATACTTGTACAATCTGATGCATATTGATAGAAATGTTATCATACATCATTATATTCTGAATTCTTAGTTCAAAAGGGCACAAAAATAGTTTGTCTCACCATTTCTGTCAATTTATCCGGTGTTTGTCAAAGTTGACCAAAATAATGTGCACTTTAAAACTGACACATTTGCCAGGTTTTATTTCCCTCGACACACTTGATCTTCTGTGGTAATGTTGCTGATCTGTTAATAAGCATTACATCGTTTGGAGTCTGAATTTTATGGGGTTTTTTTATATAAGGTTTCTAGGTGCAATTAAACAACTTGGTCAGTGCCTTGGTCTCATCTGTAATTGCCACAGTCAGAGGTGACAACATGTCGTTGCTGCAGCTTCCTTAGGTTTGAAAAAGATATTATTTCATTTTTACTGAATAATACGCTCATATTAACAAAGTTACACGACTGTGACAGACAGGACGAAGAGCTACAGGTAAGGTCGGCTGTCATTGTGCTTTTTTTACCTTTTAAATTAACAGTTTTACCAAAAAGTGCTCATGGAAACAGCTCATAAAAGACTCAAAACATTGCACACATTTGTTATTGCACTGTTTATTGGTGAGTTATTGTGTAATCGATTAGTATTTTACTAATTCACTAAGTTACTTATTGAATTAACGCTAACGGCCCCTATGATGGCTAACGTTAGCTTGTTGAGCCTTTCAGAGATACGTTAGCTAACCGTGCTAGCAGTTAAAAACAAACCACAACATGAAATTAAGCTGTTTCAAATGAAATTAAAATACCTATTGAATTATCATATTAGGATGTTTTTGTTGCGTCTTATAACGTTAGCACAGCGTCCGTGTTATATGAGCTGAGCATTACTTTTGAGTAAAGTCAGGCAGAAGTTAACCCAACATTAGTAGCTAAAGCTACTAGCCAAAGCTAAATACTGGACACTGTGTCCAGATCTGTGTTAAATACAACATGTCAGAGTCGTGCTCATCCACATCTCACAGCATTTTTATACATCTAATGAAGAAAGACAGAAAAGCACCAGATGTCAGAGAAAAGGCCGGCGACGTGAGTCAGGTAAGAAAAGACATGAACGAGTATAAGTGGGTTTGTTATCTAACACTGTGTATATTTACTCATGTGCTGACTCCGTCTAAAACCAGATGATCCAAGATTCATCACTGTGTATGTTTTACTTAACATAAAATCAAATGTGACAGCAGTGACTTCTGTGGTTTGACTATTAATCCCCACCTACAAACGCAGGGCAGATGTTTGGCCAGCAGGTGTCACCATTTGAAAACAAAGACAAGTGTTAGCTTTTCAGTGCTAACCTTAGTGCCACACTGTGACACATGGTCTATTTTGTATTATGACATGTTATCCTACTGTTTAAGTGTTAATCATCACAATTATTCGCAGTTTTTCATGCTTAAACTATAACTGTTTAAAATAGCAAATGCTTGTTAAACTAGATCTGTGATCAGTCTTAGGATGAGCTGTATTTCCCCACACTGGCTTTTGAAATGACATATAGAAATACTTTACGTATATGCAGTTAATCCTAAAAAATACCTGCTGATTGGTAAAAAAAATGTTGAAATGAAATAGTTTTCACCAGTGTGAAGTGAAATTATAACTCCTACCTAACTTATTGCATCAGTCTGTATAAATAGTATGAATTAGTCAGGTATGTTGTACCTCTGAAGTAACCATGCATTAATATTTTATCATCTGCTGTTTTTAAAGACAAACATTGTATTATTTAATACTAATAAAGATAATGTTAGAGCTTTGATTATGTTCCTAAGGTCTGGAGACACACTTTGTATCCTCTCTATAGGATCAGATCATTGGATTCTCCCTTCACAATGTTTACATGATCTTCCCGTTTAACTGAGGTTGTAGTTTTGCTAATCATGCCAGCATACTGCTAATTAAAAATCCATTGCAACATCAACTTTCCGTTGTGGCAGGCATTGCTGATCCTTGCATAGTGCTGGAAATTACTGTAGCCTTAGCTGACAAATGACCTACCCTTGCTTCTAAATCCCAGAGCAGAGCAAGTAGTGCTTCATTGCAGTGTACACCATCAGTTAATTGCTATGGTTAACCAGACGTTATGCTCTTTGCCAGCAAACTGAAACAGCATACCAGCAGGAGTTATTTTAAAACAAATACATTTAAACTATTTATTTTTATTCAAAGTGAACAAATATCACATTTCATCATTTTTAAAATAGTTAACTGCATGTGTACATTCTTTGTTCTTTGTACAGGAGGATAATGGTATACCCATCCATCTTAAGGGTGGGTCGGCAGGACACTACGCCCTACGAAGCCACAATGACTCTGGCTGTGTTCTGTGTGTTAGCGTTTGATTTGATGAGTCAGGATCACTTCAGATCTCACAGTCAGCATTTTCTTTTTTTTTTTTTACTTAAAACACATTTGAAACCAGTGGGTTGACCCCATGCTATTACCCAAACCAACTTGGAAAATAAAATGACTGTAATTTGATGATGAATCATCGAGGATTGTTTGAAGTCAGGTTAAATACCCTGCACTGTACCTCAGTCACATCTGTAATACACGACTGATCGGTTCACAGGGAGTGGATATGTTGTGTATGAGTGGTTTAGTGCTGAAATGCCTAACAAACTACAGTGAACTGTCTGTGCAACTGGACTTTTATAGTCAGCTGTGAAGATTATGCTGATGCTGTATGTGATTTAAAAACTCTCTATTGTGCTGATCTGGGAAATTATTTCTCCTCCTGTTAATAATCTCAGTATGTTTAATGTTTGAAATTGCTACTCAAGATGCAAATAATAAAACTTTACACCTTAATAAATTGTTTCAGTTGTTTCAAACTCAGTTCCAGCTGTAGATGTTACGTTACATTAGCTATTTTAAGAAACAGATCAAAATCCATTTCACAATCATAAAACTGCAGTCCTCGTTGTACATTGTGTTTTTTTTATTAATTTGTTAACATGGATTGAATTTATCTGAGTAATCCCAACATATCTTTAGTGTAGGTCTTCCTTTGTAGCACTAGAGGGCACCAAAAAACCATCAGTCAGGTCCTCCTTCTTTATTGTGGCAGTGGATGGCACAGTCGGTGTGGCTTAAATATTCCACTCTAGATAAAAGTTACATTTTCCATTCCTTGTTATGAATAAACGTGTAAAATTAGTGCAAATGTTATTATCTTCTTAGCATGTACGACTCGTTGTGAAATATACATGTGTATAATATGTTGGGATTTCTGTTTACAAAGCGAAAAAAATTGCCACTTTATTGTAGTTGACATCAGAGTAAATACAGTACTTTGGTTTCCTTTTGCGCATATGAAACACTCCCAGTCACAGTGTCGTCTGGCCAACTGTGCCCCTACTGTGAAGTCATACTGCCACTGGAAACTCATTAAATCACCAGACCAAAGAATTTCATGAAAAAAAAAAAAAGTCCTTTCCAAACAGTGAGTCGGGTCTTAGCGGGGGACATACATCAACTGACAGGCAGAGTTTCGTAAGACGCGCGTATGATGGTAAATGGAGAGCTGGGAACTGCCCCCTTATTAAGTAGCCGGTGATGGAAAGATTCTTCCCACTTGGAAAGAGGCTTTTCCTTCTTGGACATCTACTGGCGGAGCTTCCAGTAGCCAGAGAGAGGAGAGAGGGGTCCAGCCGCAGCTCCTGAGAAGTTCCACTTTCTTCAGGGGAGGCTTAACGCAGGCTGCTCTGAGATTTGGTCGGCTCATTTTTGGGGAGGTTGAATTGGTGAGTAAAGTGCCTTTTAAAGTCTTTGGCATTAGAAATGATTTATATTTAATCAGTTTGCCATAATTTTCATATTTTTATTGTTCTTTTTTTTTTTTCTAATGCTGTATGTGCGCTTTGCCATCATTTATGTGAGTTGTGCCTTGCGCGCGTATTTTAAGATGATTTCAAAAAACTTTTACCAAAATTTTAAAACAACTTTGGTTTCAAGTGCCGGCAATGTAAGGTGTATAAATGGTTGCAATAGCAGGGAATTGTGTTTTAGGCCTTAAGCTGATTTTGGACTTGTGATTAGATGAGCTCCTTGTGTCGGAGAGGGTCGCTGCAATTTTCTTGTTTGTGCACCAGGCGGAGCGCACGACCCGTGGAACAGACGCCTTTCCAGGGTATTCTGTAGATGGGCTATTGATCCTTAAGTAAAGAGTAACCTCTCTCCAGGTAGATTCCTTAACAGGAGCTAATGATTACAGAGTAACAATGGGTTTAAACGTGTTTAAAACCACTGTCCCTCATTGTTTTCAGTAACTGAATCTAACCCAGTCACAAAAAATATTTGATTAAAGTGAAAGATCTACACTACATATAATATCACAAAATGAGTTTTTGCTGACCCTTTGGTCTATGCAGGTCTAAAGTGAGATAATCACAGACTACTATGTAGTGAGCTGTGGAGCAGATGAGACTGCTGGACTCCAGATTATGCATGTGGAAATATAACAGGAGGCGCATGTGTTAAATGTTTGAACGTTTTTTTGTTTGTTTAGATTTTTCATTACTGAAGACACACTCACAGTATTTTACTAAATACCTGCCTCAGGGTGAGGTGTCAGCTTGAGGCAGCAAGGTGTGGCCCTTGTTGTGTAAGCCCGTCTAGATGGAGCTTGCTCTTTTTTCATCCAAACGAAAGGCATAGATTTCATTATAAGAGACATCAATCTGGCTTCCACACTTAAAAAATGCAATTCAGTCAGTTGATCTTCAGCCTGAACATGTTTTCTCCTTTTGTCCTCAGACTGATTGATGTATTGCTGACCCTCTAAAACCAAACATGAAGATAGGGCTGTCACTGGCCACAGCTGCCTTCTTTGCAGCCCTGTTATCCTCCATAGATGCTCAAGGTAAATGAAACCACCTGACTGTGGTCTGCTTTCACTCATCATATTCTGCCTCTTTAACTCCTTCTTCTTCTTTCACCTACTTTCTCCACTGGTTGTTAATGTTACGGGTATTAGGCTTGAATGTCAGTGTCATCATATATAAAACTTTGTATTGATAAAATGAATAAAGATGTTATTATTTCATGTGTTTATGCTATGTTCTGGACTATTGACTGACTCCTTAATGATTGTTATGTTTTACCCCTCCTTTTGTAGCACGTTCTGTCAGATTTTTTCAGACTGATTATGGGCTTTGGTATAAATTTCACATCTAGATTCCATTTACTTATATACTTATATAACTTAGGTTTAAACCAATGCTTCAGGAGCAATGTTATCATTCATGATTGACAAATATAAAAAAAACAAGCACACAAAAATGCATTAAATCATTAAATACATTAAGCAGCAGGGCACAGGATATTCATTTTATAGCTTTAAATGTGTGCCCACAAATACTTTAGCAGGGCTGTCTGTGTTTTTAGTTTTATGATGGTAAGCCTCTCACTCTCTCCAAAGCAAAAATTGGAAGACTTCCAAATCCTTGGTATTGGAATGTTATTATACTTATGCTCAGATTGTGGTAGCAAATTGTAAACATTTGTCAAAATCACTGCATTGGTTTGTATTGTGGTTACATCAGTGAGTACTTACTTGTGCAACATCTCTTAACAGCAGAATAGTGGAAGTATAAGTTAAGTCCTGTATTATGCATTAAAGAAAAAAATGTTAATTGCTTTTTACTGAAAGTGAAATTACCTGCTTAGAAGAACTCTCCTCCATTTATTAGACTTTGTTGGTTGAAGTCTAATAAATGGCAGTATTCAAAGGAAATGCAAGTACTTTAAACTTAAACTGACGTGATAAACTTAAATAACTCTGTTATTTTTTGTATGTGTTTCTCCTTTAATAGCAGTTAAATGATTTTTTCTGTACATGTCAAAAGAGCTAACATGTCAGACAGTTAACAATCTGTCAGTAGCTTCGACAAAGACATAGTATCATATGGCAATATAGTATGGAAACCTTCTGATTTTTTCCCCTTTCAAAGCTCTCTGGAGGGGTGAGAGGAGTCTAACGTCTACCCTCACATATCTTCACTAACGGAATGGAAAGATGAAATACGAGAATAGCAAATTAATCCTCAGACAGCACAAAGACAAAGAGCCTTTCTCGGGCTTCTTTGTGGGCATTCACAAAAACGCTGAGTTGCAATACATATGGAAAGTTAATATGCAGTAATGTTTAATGTCAGCACATGTTGTGGAATTACTTTGGCATCTGTCCTGCCTCTTTGGGAGAGTCAGTATTCTTTCCTCCTCTTCTTGGTCTCTCCTCCTGGCAGTGGCTCAGACCAGGATAGCTAGTTGGCTGTCTGGCTGGAGATGAAGGTTACTGACAGAACAGTAGCCAGACTGTGGCCCATGGGAGCCAGAAAGGTTCTTTATTAGGAGGTGATGGGACATATAACAACAACAGCCACAAGGTCAAAGTAACGTACCAGAGATTATTTAGACACGCCACCTTTGTTCCTCATGTATATTTTAAAACCAGATGGACATGTGGTCAAAGGAATTGTAACAAACTGAAATGACAAGCTTACACCATCTTGCCATGAACAAATGAGGGAGTGGAAGGCACAGACCCGTCTAGGATTTTTATTTTTTTATTTGAATTTTCAATCCACTATTTACTCCTTTGTTACTTCCTAGCCCCCTCACCACTCACACACACCTACATAAACAAACTCCCTTACCGAACACACTTCCATAAACCTTACCATTTGTTGTTGGAGATGAGTACTCACGGAGAAATCAGGGGGAACACGGCCCATCGGGGCTCCTTGAGTTGATATGCCAGGTTGGTGATCCTCCAATCCCAGTTTTTAAGTATTTGGTGGCCTCCTGTTTGTCATCTGCCTGTGTATTCATTGTGTCCAAAGCTATGACTTCCTCCTGTGAAGTGTATTTTATGATGATATTCTTGCCTCCCATGGCACTCTCATTCTACTTCACAACTAGCATGCACCAACGTGGCAAAAATCTTGCCTGATAGGATACTGTCTTCTGCATGAATTGGTATTTCAAGTCAGCTCAAATAATGTCATGCTAACGTCAACAATATCTGTAATTTCCTCACAAAATTGAATTAATTTACTTTTTTCAGTTGCTCACTGTGTCACACTGAAGCATTTTCATCTTCAAACACACAATTCCTATTTAATACCCTAACCTTTTGAGCAAAGTTGCACGTAACAAATTATGATTCTTTGAATGACAGTGGCTATTTTGGCTAATAAGGAAATCTTTTACTTCATAAATTTAACTCTTAAATGACTTGACTTGTCGCCAATAGGACTTTAATGCATGCAAATGACACACTAAATGTTATCACACCTCCTCCTGCTGTACTTTACATTATCTGTCAGCTGGTAAAGCTGTAAGAAAGAATATCATTTTAAAATACATTTGTCATCTCTGTCTGTGTGGTCCCAACTGTACATGGAAACTACTGTCCAGTCAATCAAAGTTGTTGAACTAAACAACTTTCTCATGTACATGATGCATGAAGCTGTGATAAAGTCAGCTCGATGTAAAGACGTGTGGTCTTGTCACACTGTATGTGTTTTCCTGTATTTATTTTAACGTACACACTCTCTCTGACCCAGTACAGCTGAACAGTCTTTAGAGTGTCTAAAGTAAACTTATTCTCTCATGCCTTCTTATGCATTATGCCTCCAATGAAAAAGTACACAAGTGTCTCCGGTGACAAATTGTGTATTCTTTTTAAAAGGTTTGCAATGGATATGTGCCACTTGTGTAGACAGTCTTAACCAAATACACAACAAACCATTTTTTTGTCTTTGAAATATGTTTATATACAATGTATATATAACATATGGTGTTCAATTTTGTCAAGAGTTACGTCAGTATGGCAACCTCGATTCCATTGTATAATCAGTAACTTGAGAATGTAGTCACTTTTGTATTTTTGTAATGCTGAGATCAACTCCGTCATAATAGCAGTTTAGTTACAGTATGTGGTTGAGGCATGCGTTGTAATGACTGCACTCAGCATGTGTTGGATGGTTCACCCAGTGTTTGCACTTTGGCAGAGTGCACACGTTGTGTATGCCAGTGCTTGAGTTGCTGTCCATCTTGGTTGGGCAACTCAAACAAATGCCATTTTGTTCCAAAATGGCTTCTCACACTTTTTTCATTGTCGTCACGTGTTCTTCACTTGTCACCCTCACAAATGGATGTCAGTGCTATGTCTCTGTCCCCAACAACAAACAAGTCCACTTCAGTCATGAAGTGTTTGTGTTGGGATCATTGTGAATGCTTGAAAAAAAAAGCCTAACTTTGATTTGATCATAAATATCACCATAGTCATACACACCCTAGCATTTCTTATGATTTAACAATATTCCATCTCTTATTTGCAGTGGAACCTCCCTCTGACTTGAAATTTAAAATTCTAAATGAGAACACAGTGGAAATGTCATGGACAAGACCCTTTTCAACAATACAGGGCTTCAAAATACAAGTTGTATCAGATGCAGGTTAGTATGGAGTCAATACCACTATTTACGCAGGCAGCAAATATAAACACTTTACCTCCAACAATTTTCTGTCTCATGTCTGCTCTTAGATGAACCATCTAGAGAGTTTACTCTCGACGCTTATGCCACTTCAACCTCGATCACTGATCTGACCCCTGATGTGGACTACTCAGTGTCCATAAACTCCTATTATGGGGTAGAGGAGAGCTTACCCATCTTTGGGCAACTGACCAGTAAGTACATTTTTAATAAGCAGTATAGTTACCTTGTTTTTAAACATTCATGTAGCAGTGCAGTATTGCAGTGTGGGATGTTGTGAAGTTATAAAAGGTACAGTATTTAGAAATGCCTCTGTAAATACTGTCAGTGCTAGAGACACAGTATATTAGAGGTCAGGATATTTCTTCCTAATAAGAGTATAACTTATTCTATGTTGGAAATTTGTATCTAGACACGTGATGTATGAAAGTATGTAAAAGACACATGTTTTAAACACATCTGTTTAAAAAGAATGCAGCATTAAGATATGTGTTTGTGTGCATATGGTCGACCAGCTTTTATAAACTTACAATTTTCCTGTCCTTTATCCACTGTGAAAAAACTCACAGTAAGGCAGAGATGGCAATGTTTGATGCCAACTCACCAAGTGTTTCCTGTGTTTCAGTTCAGTCCAGTAACACCAGTGAACGAGTCAGAAGGCCACAGTCAGATGCATTCAGTGAGTATGTTTACTGTACTCTCAACCAAAACCTGAACAGGGCTGGTTTTCCATTTTTTTAAAATACATTTTCCCTCTCATGACCATCATCATTTTTTTCTCCATGGAATTATTTGGTCAGGAATACATTTTATATTCTGTTAGGGTTGTCACAGGGCAAACAGACAGGGTTCTGACAGTGACTCAGAAGGCACATACTGGTTCTTTTAATTTAAACCGGTTGGCACATCAAAAAAAAAGGAAAAGAAGGCTTGAAGCTCGGAGACAATGGTTCTGTTATGCTTCGTGGAGGAAGAGCAGAAGGGGTTGTCAAGCAACAACCTACTTATTTTGTGCTACCTAGAATCGAGTGCTGTCGCTTAAACCAGTGTGTCTTAAGCAACAGTCTTGTTTTAACATTGTCATCTGCTTATGTCACAAACCATAGTGAACAATACTCACTTTTTCCCCAATATGACAATATGGCACTCTACATACACTTCCATACTCTTCTAATCCCAAGTTTAGGGTTAAACAGACAAAAAAGTCTTTCACAAACACCCACTGAATCCCCACTTTGAGGCTTTCATATTCAACATTAAGTCAGGGACTTTTGAGGAAGAAAGATGTCCTATTAAGAATTAGGCGCATGGGATGTGTGGAACAGAATTTAGAGTCAATGAGACCTGGGGGAATGAGGATTAAAGGTTATTCCCATAAATTCAGCCAATTATTTCAATAAAGTCATTTTAAATGTTACAGAGAAGTTCATCTATGGTTTAAATACCAACAGGATTTAAAAGTATAAAACTCCACCTTGCTAGTGGAACCTTTGCAGAAGGTTTAGTCTATAAAGCCACATTTTCGCCTCCGTCTGCTGGAATAACTATACCAGCCCACTGTTGGCACTGACTACTATTTTCTCTGATGTTAGAATACATGTCTTCCAACTAAATGTCAGGGATTTGATTTTATTTTAACAGACAGGAGAAGAAATAGTCCAGTGTAAAGGTACTGAGACCAAGCTTTTACTGCCATACTTTTTTTATTAGCACATTGCTGGTTTGGGATTTTGTTTAACTTTAGACATAACATATCTGCTTTTTTTTACACTTTCCATCAACCGCTAGTAAAACCTAAAGTGGTCCTAATCTGGATCAATCATGTGTGTTACATAATTTTTATATGGCTATCTGGCTTATTTCTCCACTGTCTTTCTCCAGAGTGTTCGGTCAGTGCAGTAGCAGATTTGGTTTTTCTGGTGGATGGCTCATGGAGTGTGGGCAGAGAGAACTTTAAGCACATCCGTAGCTTCATTGGCGCCCTGGCAGGGGCCTTTGATATCGGTGAGGACAAAACCCGTGTCGCTGTGGTTCAGTATAGTACAGACACCCGCACAGAGTTCCCCCTCACCCGTTACACCAGAAGAGGAGACCTGCTCCAAGCCATCGCCTCCCTTCCATACAAGGGAGGAAATACTATGACAGGTAAGGTGTTTTTCAAGACAAGAAAATTGTGTAGTAGCCCTAAAGATCTGATCATTACTTTGAATATGTTTAATGTGTTGACATATAATTTAGGGTTACTGATGCAAGAATGAAAGAAAAAAACTTACAGTAACCACATCCATTTTTGTCATATAGGTGATGCCATAGATTACATGCTGAAAAATATCTTCACGGAGGCAGCTGGATCCAGGAAAGCTTTTCCAAAGGTAGCCATGATCATCACTGATGGAAAATCCCAGGACCCAGTGGAGGAGTATGCCAAAAGACTTAGGAACATTGGAGTGGAAATATTTGTCCTAGGTATGGTTTATTATTCAGTGTTTTGTCGAATTGTGCTCTCCCATGTGAAAGTCTGCCTGCTCTCGGAAACCATTTGATTTCCATTTGAATGTTCATTGTGATCCATATTTTCTTTGATTAAATTGGTCAAAGTCAAATACTCATTGCAGTACTCACGATGAGTTCATGTTGTTGTACCTTTTTCATTTTTCCACTAAGGTATAAAGGGAGCAGATGAGGATGAGCTTAAGGAAATGGCCTCGACACCTTACAACAAACATGTGTACAATGTGCCCAACTTTGACCTGATCCAAGAAGTACAGAAAAGAATCATCAGAGAGGTGTGCTCCGGTGTTGATGAGCAACTCAGCTCTCTGGTCAGCGGAGAAGAATGTAAGTTTAAATTATGATTTATAAATGTGTTTGTCTTTGACATGAATAGGAAGTGCTGCCAGTGTTAACTTACTGCCCACCAAACAATGTGATGCTTACAAGGTTTGAATACCTGTGTAATAAAATGTCTAAATTGTTTATTTCTTCAAGCTAACATTTTTGCATATCTTGTGATTTTTTTCCTCAGTGGTAGAGCCAGCCTCTAATCTGCAGGTCATTGAAATTGCATCTAAGTCAATGAGAGTTACATGGGATGCCTCCCTGGGTGATATTACAGGCTACAAGCTCACCCTAATTCCCATGCTAGCTGGAATGAAACGCCAAGAGCTGTACATTGGGCCCACTCAGACATCCATTAATGTACGTGACCTTTCCCCTGAAACTGAGTATGAGATCACCTTGTATGCCCTTAAAGGTCTTGCTCCTAGTGAACCCATCATGGCCATGGAAAAGACCCAGCCTGTAAAGGTATCAACAGGTAAGGTGACATGTCATGTGTCGTTATTTGTTTGTGTAGATTTATTAAGTTCCTCACTTGTTAACTGCTGTTTCAGTATGGATGTAAAGGACTTTAAGTAACTCATGATTTTTGAATTTCTTTTTCAAGAGTGCTCCCTGGGAGTGGATGTGCAGGCTGATGTGGTACTTCTGGTTGATGGCTCATACAGTATTGGATTACAAAATTTTGCCAAAGTCCGTGCCTTTTTGGAAGTTCTGGTCAATTCGTTTGACATTGGACCCAACAAAGTCCAACTTAGCTTGGTCCAGTACAGCCGTGATCCACACACTGAGTTTGCCCTCAACACTCACCATGATATAAATGCTGTTGTCAAAGCTGTGCGTACCTTTCCCTACCGTGGAGGCTCCACTAATACTGGCAAGGCCATGACCTATGTCAGGGAGAAGATCTTTATTCCTGCCCGTGGAGCGAGACAAAATGTCCCCCGTGTCATGGTCCTGATCACAGATGGAAAATCATCAGATTCTTTTAAGAATGCAGCAACCGGTCTGAGGGATATTGATGTGGAGATCTTTGCTGTTGGTGTGAAGGATGCAGTAAGGTCTGAGCTAGAGGCCATTGCAAATCCCCCAGCAGACAATCATGTCTTTGAGGTGGAGGACTTTGATGCCTTCCAGAGGATCTCTAAGGAGCTGACACAGTCCATCTGTCTGAGGATTGAACAGGAGCTGCTTAACATCAAAAAGAGAAGTAAGTGAAATGATAGAACATTTAGATATTTAAAGATAAGTGTGATTTGGAGTATATGCCCATAACCCCTTGGCATCAGTTTGGATGGTCCATACAGTCCCTATGAGGTACTCTGCCACATGAATCTTAGTTTCCCTGGTCTTTGTTTCAGTCAAGAGAAAACATAGTCAAGAAAATTACAAGAAAAAAAACAAGTGAATGAGCTTTATCACACCACCTGTTATCATATTGTGCTCTTTTGATTTGACCACGTTTTACAACAGAAAAGAGAAAATTACAACACTTTAATACAATGGTACTGAATAGAGGAGTAAAATAGTTACAGTTCCTCCATACACTTCACATATTTACTGTCAAACATTTAAATGGTAGGACTTGTTCGTGATTTTGCACAGACTTTTGCATTACAGTAATCTGTAATTTTCAGGTTTACTTCCACCCACTGACTTGAGGTTCTCTGAGATTACCTCCAGAAGCTTCCGCACCACCTGGACAGCCCCTGCTGCCAACGTCATGTCGTATCTGGTGCGTTTCCGCAAGGCTGAAGATGTCACTGGAGACTATATTTCCATGGCAGTGTCTGGTGATACCACAACAGTCATTCTGCCCCACCTTTTTCCCCTTACCACCTATGAAGTCAATGTCTTTGCTCAGTATGACAAAGGTGACAGTTTCCCTTTGACTGGTGAAGAGACCACTCTGGAAGGTAAGGCAGGTTTACTCTAGACTTTACCCAATACTACTAAAATAATTGAAATTAGAATATTTAACATCTGTAATAATCTTTCCTTTTCAGAGCAAGGCACTGTACGAAATCTACGAGTTTCTGAGGAGACAACAAACAGTTTTAGGGTGTCATGGCAAGCTGCTCCAGGTCCGGTGATCAGGTATCGCCTGTCCTACATTCCACTGAGTGGTGGTGGGGAGACATTGGAAGCACAGACCATTGGAACAGAGACTACAATAGTTCTCCAGGAGCTTTTTCCAATCACTACCTACCGTGTGTCTGTGTCAGCGGAGTATTCAACAGGTGTTGGGGATGAGATGCAAGTGGATGGTACCACTAAGGAAGGTTAGTTTGAAAAGCTACCAGTCATTAGGAAGTAATTTGTTAATACTAAGTGGAAAACAGTTAGCAAACCTTTGTATGTAATATTATAGAGTCTGATCTATTTTTATTTCCTTTCAGTCCGTGGCTCTCCTCGTGACCTTCATGTTTTTGATGAGACCATATCCACAATGAAACTGGCATGGCAGGCTGCTCCAGGAAATGTTCTCCAGTACCGAATTGCTTTCAAACCTGCTGAGGGTGGTGATAGGAAGGAGATATCTGTTAAGGGAGATACTACCCAGGCAGTGCTAAAGAACCTCCAACCAGCCACTGAATATGAGATTTTTGTTAGTGCTCGCTATTCCTCTGGTGTTGGTGATCCTCTTCTGGGTGTTGGAACCACCTTAGAAGGTAAGGGACAATGTTTCATTGCTAATGTCTAATGTAAAACCTTTAAAGCATGGCAGGATTAGACTATGTGTAACAGAAAAGTTACAAATGCTTTGTGGCTGTGGGCTCAGCAGTGGGTAAAGCTGACTAGATAAATGTATTATTGTGTTCAGCTTTTTTCATGAAGTAAGAAACCTCTGAGATTTAGGCAATCACATTTTGGGAAATGTTGTTTGTAGTTTACAATTTTTCGCTGCCCTGCATGGTGAAAACCGCTGGAATTACATAATTTGTCTCCCCTCTTTGGCACTGTATCATCCTGTATTACTCCCAAGGCAACTACATTAGAATTAAGTTTTTCTACTTTGACTGTGCAAGATTGGTTTAGCATATGGATTGTGGTTAAAGGGGAAAAGAAAGGAATGCGTCACTTCATGAAATTCTTTTAGCACAGATGTTTGGCTGGGGTGGCTATGCCACACACATAGTGGTGAAAACGGGTGGCAGTGTTTCCAATTAATGGTTGAGTTTTGCTTCTATAATTTAAAGATGACAGTTTGATAACAATTGTGTGACAGTAGGTCTAATTTCCAGTTTGGGAGATGGTGGTGAGCGGGCATCATTTTTTTGGGGTTTTAAATGTAAACAGTTATTGTTTAATAAGGCATGTTGATGGTTTAGTCAAACTGGCACTGAGAAGAAATTAGGCTTTGCTTATTTATGTTGCTTGCTTGCAGACAGTGACTGCTTATCAAAGCTGGGACTGTAGCACCTAAAATATGTGTGACATGAAGAAAACAGCAAAGTGGTGGTTTTTCCTCCTGTTCAAACTAATGTAATTAAAGTAATTAGATTTTTCTCTGTAAGTAGTTTGAGCCCAGAGTTGTTAAGATAAGTCCATAAGTTTTGATGAAATGCTTTTGCTGTTTTCCTTCTTTTTTTCTGTTTACACATTGACCAGGCTTTAATTATAGGGTTAGTGTTCACAGGTCAAATCTGCACTGTCATCAGCCACACACCTCCACAGGAAAGAACTCCATGACAAAGCACCATTTGCTCATTTTGAGTCCATGTAGGTGAAAATGGGAAGAGAGTGGCTTTCACAAAGAAATCCCTTGTGGTATTCAACAGTGGGTGGCAGCCAATACAGAAGCCCTGAGTAAGACTGAGTTATAACATCCTAAAAGGACTCAGAGAGGGTGTATTAGGGAATGCTTATATGAATGTCTCAATGTAGACTTTGTACATTAACATGGCAAAATTATTTACTCAAAAAAAAGGGTGTTGCAACCAACATCTGGAAGATGTTACCTAAGAGGACCTTGAAAGCTGTGTGAGCTGTCTGTCTGGTCCCAGGGAAAACTGTCTGTTCTTCTTCCTTCAGGGTGGGGCAAAGGACAAGCAGAGGCAGAGCCAGGGCGAGGATGAGAAGTAAAAAATTGTCCATCATGTGTGAACCAGATTGCCTTAGGGTGGCCTGGTGGATGAAAAGCTCAGCCCAAATTAGAGAGATCATGTGTTCAGCCACTATCCATCTCTAAAATAGTTAACTACTATCATGACAATACAAATATTTTCAGAAGTGCCACAAGGATTTCTTTCATGATCTCTAACAGTAAAACAGCACAATGCCAGGGGAAAGTTTAGCATCTTGGTTTGATTTCCTTTCAAAATGATGCCTTTGGATATTTTAGGCAGTGCCAGGCTCTTTCAGAGGTAGCACCAGACCAGACTGTTTTTATCCACCAGTCTAAAGGTCCTTTGAGGTAAAAGGCCAGAGACAGGCAGCCTTGGCACATAGACACTAACGGCTTCATCGTTGTGGCTCAGATGTATGTTTTAGTGAACCAAGAGCAATAAAGTAAGGGAAGTTTGAAGTGGGTGCCAGTGCTGAGATGGTAATGTGAGAGAATGATGTACTTCCTGGAGTGACTTTGAGGAAGTTTGCAGAATAAGCATAACTCAATAAAGCAGAGCTTAGGTGGTTCGAATTCTAACAGCCATATAAAAGTATACTATCTGTTATATTAATATATAAGATAATTTCCAGAATCAGGTGCTAGTGATTCCTTGGCATTTTCCCTGCCTGCTGGCACTTGTGTTTTTTCACAAGCTCAGACGTTTTTGGCTACAGATGTAAAGGTTATGTCAGCACATGCCCTGCAGGAAAACTTTTAAATGATCCTAAGTTGTGTCATGTGGTTTTTAAGAGGTGTGGGTGAGGCTTTAATGGGAATTTCTCTGCAAGGTCTTAATTTGAATTTGTAGACTCCTTGAAGGTTGAGATTTATTAAGGTGGGGTTAAACTACTGTGTATATATTGAAGATATCAAAACTTATCTTCACCAACGGTGACACTTTCTTATTCCTCTCTCACCATTTGTTTGATGTTCTGAGTTGAGCATTTAATTTTCCATGCAAGCTCCTGGAGTTATTTATTTCTGATCAAGTGCAGCGTTAAAATATTTGAAAGCTCAGGGTTCACATAATCTGGTGATGATTAATAGATTGATGAGTTTTTGTATTCACTGGAGCTGGTCGGCTACTCCTCTGGAACAGGTTGTGAGGGTCTGCTGCTTGCTGGATATAGTGCTGACATTAAGCTTGATGCTCCCACTCTTTCTCTCTGCACCTTTTTCCTAGAACAGTGTGTGAGCTGGTAATGTCTGCAAACAAACACACAAAAACTGTCAATTTCTAACTGAAATTTTGTAAATGATTTCATACCTAGTGAAAGTGGATCCAATGTCTGCAGAAGTCATTATCTTCTCGATCCTTTCACGCTTGCTTTGCACAGAGCTGAAAAAGTCTAGTTCAAGTGTATGCTTGGCAAAAAAATGCTTATCTGGATATATAAGGGGCTCAGATGTTTTTTTCTGATCCTCCAAAATCTGGAATTTTGTTGTAATCGCTTCTGGACTCCAGGTGTAGATCGCTTTGACTAGCAGACATAGCCGCTTCTGTTGTGTCTGCTTCTGTTTCTGTATCAGCTTCCAATTCATCTGTAATGCACTGATGCTGAGAAGGAATCGTAGTGTGACATATAGCCACAGTGGCTGCCATTTTTGCAGTATGGTCGCATAACATTTCTGAATGATCATGCATTGCACTTGTGGTAAATTTGTGTTGCATCTCATTCTTTGCAATTGGCCTTCTTATCCAACCTCATTTGGTGAGGTTTGATGAATGAAGTCTGAGAAAGACCACCCGGCTTTTCTGCTCTGCTCTTCTTTGCTCTCTTTTCCACGACTGTGATTATGTTGCCATTAGGGGCTGGCAAATAGGCACTTAGTGGCTTAAATGTGCATCAAGATCCAAGGGTTTGGTTAGGAGACTGTGTGCCTATCCTCCTGCAGTACATACAGCTCCTCTATATGCAGCCAGTGGTAGGGGTCTATCTCAACATGAGCATCCCTCTCAGCCAAGCATGTGCTGTCCGCTCATCATGAAACACCAATCGCCCAATTCTCTCCACACTGTTTTTTGGCCTTTCTCCTTTTCACGAGAGTCTCTCAGGAAAAGCAAGTGAAGGAGAGGAATGGGAGAGCGTAACATCTGCAATTGTAGAAAACACACTTTAGTGGATCTGGTTTCCTCCATTTCAATGGAAAATTAAAGTGCTGCTAGGAGAGGCGCTGAGAGACTGTGTGATTAGTTTTGCAGAGCTTTTTCCAGGACTGTGAAGGGAGAAAATCAGGTTGTTCAAACAGATCCTAAGGGGTTAAAGCAGAGACAGAAGAGGGATTGTTGGGGGGTGTTTGTTTTGTATTCACATAATCAAACCTATGTTTGCATTCAAAATCAACACCACTTGTACAAAACCATCACTGGGCTGCAGCTCCCTGAAGTATTTTGTACCTTGTAACTCCCCCATCTCAGTTTTACTACAATTTGTAGTGCTTATTAATATTTTATCTAAAACCTTCTATCTCTATTTCTAAAGCTGTTACTTTTAATTTCTTCACAGAGCTTGGTTCACCCAGAGACTTGGTGACCAAAGACGTCACCGACACCAGTTTTGCTGTGTCTTGGACTGCGGCCCCTGGTAATGTCCGTCAGTACCGCATCAGGTGGAAATCTCTGTTCAGTGAAGAGGCTGGAGAAACGACCATACCAGGCGACACTACAGCCACAGTACTGGAGGGTCTCACCCCAGAGACACGTTATCAGGTCTCTGTGTATGCTGTCTATGGTCATGGAGAGGGCCAGCCATTGGTTGGAGAGGAAACCACAGATAGTAAGTCATTTTAACACTTCTTAATTAACTGCACTTTTTGAGTTTTTTATGTCTAAGTTTGTGGTTACATGTTCTGTTCATTATGTTTAGCCAAAAGACAGTGTCATGGCTGTTGGCATTTGCCTGATCCATCATAAATATAGCCTTGACATTTTTAAGACTCTATGTGTATTATATGTATGCACAGACATAATGTGCCGCACACCTGCATCCTGTTTTTCATGGGAGAAGCAGCACAGATAGACACCAAAATTTCCCTTGTTTTAAGCAACAATCATGCTTGGATAAGAGAGAACACTGAGTGGAAATATGTCCACGGTTAGTCAAATGAAATGTGCACAACCAAAAATATTTCCAGCCATCAACAGTGTTTATTGATTCTGGCAAGCAAGAAAGGTGGCATCCACCCCAAACACAGCCACGGGGCAGCTTTTGTAGACTTAACCATTCACTTTGCTCATTCCTTCCTTTACCTTGTACTTGATATCTGTTGCTTGCTTTTCTTTTCACTGGGCTGAGCCACAGATGGCAGACTTTGATGCGCAGCTTTTTTCCCTCTACAATTTACATTTGCTCTTAATGCTGTGAGAATAAGAAACACTCTGTGGACACAAAATTGAAAAATCTTAAGTAGTGGTCTGCTCAAACTCACGACATCTAAACCTGACTTCGAAGGCCATAAACTAAACATGATCAGTCAAGTAAATGTGGACCCGTTTTAGGTATACTTCTGACAATCTGAAATATCTGGGTGATTTTGCGTTCATGTATTTGGAAACTGAGCAGAGACGCATAAATGACTGTCTGGTAGCCATACATGTTACTGTTGAGTTTACCAGCAAGAAAGCCATGGTTATATTTCCAATGATAAATTATAAATATATAATATATGTCATTTCTCCTTTTTTAAATTTGTTTTTTTTTTTTCTTTTATCTTTACAGTCTCAGCTGCTGCCAGAGCAATTGTTGTTTCAGACGAGACGGAGAAGAGCATGAAGGTGACATGGCAAAAAGCACCTGGAAACGTTCTCAACTACCGTGTTACCTACAAACCCCAGGAAGGAGGTCGTCAGCTAGCAGCCAAGGTGCCTGGTAATACTACCTCCACTGTGCTTAGACGCCTTCTTCACCTTACCACCTACGACATCAATGTGGTGCCAGTCTACCGTTCTGGAGAAGGCAAAACTAGGCAAGGAGCAGGAACAACATGTACGTTGGTCTTTTATTCACCACGCCACAAATGTTGTCTTTGTCTTTCTTTCTGGTGCCAAGTGTTGTTCTATATCTTTTAATTTGTCTCCTGTCCAGTGTCACCTTACAAAGGTCCCAGGAACCTTCAAACTTCAGACCCCACCAGGACCAGTTTCCGTGTAACCTGGGACCCTGCTCCTGGTGATGTTAAAGGATACAGAGTCACTTTCCATCCTGTGGGGGAAGACATTGACCTTGGAGAACTTATGGTTGGTCCCTATGACAACACTGTGGTGCTAGAGGAACTCAGGTGTGTCTTTAAGCAGATTGGACTCTCTCGTTGTCAAATAAAAGATTATTCTCATGTATATCATGTGAAAAAACTGAAATCACTTCTTTTGGGGTCTACAGAGCTAGTACCAAATACACAGTGAATGTGTTTGGTATGTTTGATGGAGGAGAGAGTATGCCACTGGCTGGAGAGGAGAAAACCACTCTTAGTGATGGACCTGAACCTCCACCTTTTACAACTCCAAGTAAAGTGAAATACTATTCTAAAACCATAACCATATGTATATATGTCCATATAATGGTATTATGTAATGAAAGGAATAACAGAGAAAGCAAGTTGTACTGTATGCTAAAAGTAATAGCTTTAGTCATTTTGTTACGACACCTGTCATCATCTCTAAGACCATGGCTCCAGGATATTATGTCTCATAACAGTCAGACATCTTAGATGGGATCACATTATAAATTTCTGCTCAAGAAAATAAACTCTAAATTCCTGCCTCATAAAAGCTAAAGAGTTTCTCTAAATGCCTTTCTTCTAGGTCTCATGAAATAACAGATGTAATAGCAATTCCATCCATCTGCCCTTTTTCTTACTTTCTTCATTTTGGGCTTCCGCTTTTTATTTTCAGTCCAGTCCATTCAAGTCCAGCCAGTGTAGATTTGAGCCACAGGCACATAATCTGTTTGTCGTTATAAAGTGTTTTACTACCTTGTGAGTCAGATCAAGGCAGGCAGCAAATATAAGCAAGGAAAATTGTTGTGTTCGCTGGGAGACACTAGAAAGGTCAGCTGGACTGCTCAGCTACAGGGACTAAAAAGGAGACAGTTGTAGAGTCAGTGACAGTTCGCAGCTCCAAAAGATAGCATACAGTAGACGAATGGAGAGAATCCTGGTCCAGCTGATACTATTTACTAGCGACAGTTTAGTCCTCAACAAAATGGAGCTTAGAGACAAAGAAAGTTAAGTTAAGTGTGTGACATTCCCTTTAATTGTTCTAATTTATTAACTGCTTGTTCAATATTTAAAATTAGGCTAGAACTTAATTGGCCTGTACCTTTACATTCAACCTGCTGGAGATGCTGTGTGTTAGCGGGGCATGCTCCTTTCTCTGTATTCCTTTCCTTGTTGTCCTTGAAAACCTGGCAACTGTTGTAATTGTCTGTTGATCTGTAAATCAAATATATAACCTGTTTTTAGTTTCAGTGGCAGATAGTGCAACATCTGCCTTTCCCCGTTGCACATCTGCGGCCTTCTTTTAGGTGCTAAGGATCAGATGCCTTCCTTGTCATCACACACCTGTTTGGAAAACAGGATCTGAATATTACTTTGCTGTTCAGGAGGGCACACTGATTCCTCCCATGGAAGCTTTGGATATATCACAGGCTGTTAAAGCCATTTTCTCCTGAATTGCTGCCTAGGACTAAGTCGTGGATCCAAAATGAACAACTGAAAGAAATACTGCCGTGACATGCCACAGCACAAGAAGATAATAATTATAACACCTGGAAAAACTCTGATAAATAATCCTCGGAAAAGGAAGAAAAGTAAAGATGGAATGCTGCTGGCTTGTGAAGATGTTTGTTAAGCATTCTGTTTTGATGTCTTTTTTCTTTATAAAATTAACCTTTCTTTCCTTCTTTTCTTTTACTCACACGTTTCTTTGAACACCTTCTACATCATTATAATTCACCACACATACCATTTTGTTTCCGTGACAGTGGAACTGGTCCTCTTTCAAATTTTCACCTTCATCCAATCATGACACATTAACCTCTGCCCCCTCAGATGTGATGTGCAAGACCACTGCACAGGCTGATATTGTGCTACTGGTGGATGGCTCCTGGAGTATTGGTCGTCTCAACTTCAAGACCATTCGTGCCTTCATCGCCCGTATGGTGGGAGTCTTTGACATTGGACCAGAAAGGGTCCAAATTGGTGGGTTTGCAGGGCAACTGGTTATGACTGATAGTACACATATGGTCACTTTGAGTTGGTCTAATGAGTGTGGTATCTTCAGGTCTTGCTCAGTACAGTGGAGACCCCAAGACTGAATGGCACTTGGATGCTCATAGAACCCGAGAGTCACTCCTGGAAGCTGTGTCTAACTTGCCCTACAAAGGAGGAAACACCTTGACTGGTAATTTGCTCTGCTCTTAACTGTTTTGCTAGTAGTAGTCTCTCTGTTTCTTTTGCACACTGTGAAATTTTGTTTCACTATGTTTAAAATTCTGTCACTTTATTAGTTCGTGTTCTTGCCTGATTCCCCATTAAATGAGTGTGATAAATCCATATTGATGTCTTCACTACAGGTCTGGCTTTGAATTACATTCTCCAGAATAATTTCAAAGAGAATGTTGGGATGAGACCCAACTCTCGAAGGATTGGTGTTTTGATCACTGATGGCAAATCCCAGGATGATGTCATTGCTAACTCCCAGAACTTGCGGGATCAGGGCATTGAGCTCTACGCCATTGGTGAGCAAAGTTAATTTTTGTTGCCTTGGACCAACTCATTGAACAAAGTAGAAATCCTGTATGCATCAAACTAATAATGACCTAATCATTGTTGTTAAGGTGTGAAGAACGCTGATGAGAATGAGTTGAGGTCTATTGCCACGGATCCAGATGAAATTCACATGTACAATGTGGCTGACTTCTCCTTCCTGTTGGACATTGTGGACAATCTCACAGATAACCTCTGTAACAGTGTTAAGGGGCCAGGTGTGTATGTACAAGTCTGCTTAATCAGATTCAAAGAAACAACTCACATCGCATTGATTCACAAAGATAAAAAGCTTCTACTTCTTCTTCTACTTTATAAAAAGACTAGCAGGTTGCTTTCACACCTACAGGATTTAGTTCGATTAAATCGCACTCAAGTTCGTTTTCCCTCTTGGTTCGGTTCGTTTTGTCCGGTGTGAACACGGTAATCGCACTCGAGTGCGCAGCAAAACAACCGCACCGAGACCCCCAAAACGAGGTGGTCTCGATCCGCATCATCTAGCGAACTCTGCTGCGGTCCTCCTGGTGAGAACGCGTACCGAACCAAAACGGGACCAAACGCTATGAATCTCGTGTTTTGAGGACTTTGGGTAGTGTGTAGATTCCAATTTCTTTCGTTTGTCCAACAAAAACATGCTGTCTGATTAATGGAGGACAAATGTGGAGACGTGAGGAGGTGAAGTGTCTCACAGACACAGGTCTGAAGACTCTGCAAGCGATGTAACGTAATAAACAATAATGAACGGGATGATCGATCTGCATTAACATTTATAGTTAAAAATAATCTCCCTACTGTCACACAAACGTACAGTAGAACAACACTTTATCTTCTTCCTATTATTATGTATTTACTTATTATTTCCAGCGGCAGAAACAATCTGACCAATAAGAAGAGAGGATGTTCTCACGTAGTTTGAAGTGACGTGTTTTGGTTCGTTTGGATTTTTACTCAGTGTGAAACGAAACCGAACCGAAGAGAAACTGATACAATGTTACAAACTCATTAACTGATTCGGATCAAAGCAAACGAATTAAGGTGGGAAAGCGACCTAAGATAGCTGCTCTATTCCGAGACATTTGAGGAGCAGTATAAACATTCAGTAGAATGTTGCCTGCATAAAGATAGTTAAATGTCTGGCAAAGACCCCGGTATGCCATTGGAAACTATAGCAGATGTTATTTTATTCATTCTTTTCTTTGATATGCCTTTTACCTTCCTGAAAAAGGAAATCGTCTGCTCCTTAATCAAATCAAAGACCTGCTATTGGATAGGATAGGGGAACTCCTCATTAGGTCTCATAAAGACTCTAAAGTTCTTCGGGACTTGAGTATACTAGCCACATCTGTGTTCTCTCTGTTTTCACTTAAATAGGAGGTGCACCTGGTGCTCCCACTGATCTGGTGACATCAGATGTTACTCACCACTCCTTCAGAGCCACCTGGACAGCCCCTGATGGCCCAGTGGAGAGCTACCGTGTGGAGTACATGACTGTGTCAGGACGCCCACAAGAGGTATACCTGTCTCAATGCACAAACACCAATAACTTGACTGCCACTAATTCAGTCACATTAATGGGATAAGGTGTACACATCTCCCGTTATGTGTATCCTTAATAGTGTCCTGGCCCACTGTTTCTGATACTAATGGGAAACTCCACTCAAACTTCTATTTCTAGCTCTCTGTTTGTTTTGGCCTGTTACTGTTTGGATGTCTAATTACATTACAATCTGACACAGGCCAAGGAAACAAAAACACATAACTCTCAGTTTGGAGGATCGCAAAGCAAATACTGACTTCAAGAGTGATAACTCTATTGGCTAGTAGCGTCTTGGCTCCACAGTTTGTGGAATAGAAGGTATTTTTGTGTCTGAATCTAATTACAAGCAGGAGACATTTGTTTTTGTCCAGCTCTTATGGTTTTGTTTAATAGTGAAAATAGTGGATGAGGTTTTGGATCTGTAACCAAAGAACATGCTAAGTTTTAATTCCATTAAAAAATTGTTAGAAGGTTTTCTGGTTTTAATTTACCAGATTCTCTTCAAACTTTTGGTTCTTTTGCTGCTAAACAGTTTATTAACTACCAACAAAAACTGTCCCATTGTACATTCATACATGAAGCAACAATAAATAATAATTATATTAGAAAGCATACAGACATTCAAGCCTCATTAAATGTTTTTTTACTCATGAAGGAAAGCTTTGAAAAAAACTAAATCAAGAATCCCACAGGTTTTTCCTTCAGTAGTGATTATGTAATAACTCTCTCTGTTATTAGGTGATTGTGGATGGTACTGAGACCACAGTGGTTCTCCAGAAACTCAACCCTCTGACACAGTACCTGGTCAATGTCTACTCTGTGGTGGGAGAGGAGAGCAGCGAGCCCCTCAAAGGAAGCGAGACCACATGTATGTCTTCTATTTTTGGGCTTCTGACTCACATTAAAGTCTGCATTATTTGATTTATAGTGTGATACCACTGCAAATGTAAATTGGCTACATGATCTTTGATCACTTATGATGATATTGCATTGAACTTGCTTGTACTTGAATTCTCTGAATTCTCTCAGACAAATGTTTTTTTCTAACAACAGCAGTTCAGCATACTCTTGAGCCGTCCAACCTCCAGGCTTTAGTTTTATAAACAGCAGTTTCCCATTGAGTCAGCCACTATAACCAAATCTCTTTGACTCAGTTGCAACACACAACACACTTCCTGTGTTCAGTCACTACGATGCCTGTGTGGTCTGAATTAATCAAATGTTCAGAGGTAATATATAGATATTTATTGGCCTTGTTTATTAAACCACATGGCCACAAAAAGATAGCAATATTAAATCTTAATTAGGAGGTTATTATACTGGGATTCAAGTGCAATTTCGACTTCTTTCTTAGTTTCTTTTAAATGTTTGTTAATTGCTGTTTTATAGAATAGCAGAGATTTAACAGAATTATATAGCAACTATAAAAGCATTTATAAAACAGCACTAAATGTTGTTTGTGCAGTGTCAGTGGCATACAAAATAAGGTTGAGAAAACAATTCTGAAATAAAAAAAAATACACAAAGAAACATGTTAATATATATATATATATATATATATATATATATATATATATATATATATATATATATATATATATGTCTATATACATATTGCATGTAAATGCAAATTGTTGATTTTAACAAAATTGCCTGGTTATCCAGTGCCCCTGAGTGCTGTAAGGAGGATGACCATTTATGATGAGCAGACCACCACCATGCGAGTGAGATGGGAGAAGGCGGCGGGTGCTACTGGCTACATGCTGCTGTATAGTGCCATCAATGCAACACAGCCCACCGCAGAGGAAGAGGTAAGAATCATTCTGACAGACTGAGACCACAGTGTGGCATAATGAAGTTACACATAGTCACTCAGCTGTGGATATGACAAATTTGGACAAGAAAAGAATTTGTACATCTGCATGTGTTTATGGGTGAACAGAAATGCATTCACATGCATATATTTATATGTACCAAAGACACTGCTAAACACTGGAAGTGACCAAACATTTCAACCTACTGTCAGCAGTTTTTCACAAAATACAGATGTCACACACAGAAACAACATTTTACAAAGTCACCAGTGTTTGTGTTACCATTCAGCAGACAAGGCAAAAGGGAAAATACAGAGGAACTTTGTTAGTCACAAAGGGGTGGGTGAACCATGAGCTCACGCTACCAAGAGAACACCATCAATTGTTCACGAGGTGTCAAACCCAGTGGGTCAAAACCGGATTCAGCAGATGCACCACAAAATCACATTTCTCCAAATGTTCTCATACAAATGTCTCAGCCTATGTCACTGCACACTCTGTGTCATCCACTTCCCATGTGACTTGATGTTGTTTGTTTGGTCTGGTTTCCTTGTAGATCAGGGTGGGAGGAGATCAAACTGATGTCCAGCTGTTGCAGTTGCTTCCCAACACTGCCTACACACTGTCCCTCTTTGCCCTCCATGGAGAATCAGCTAGTGAACCACTGACGCAGCAGGGAGTCACCTGTATGTAGTTACTGAATCATTGGTTAATTTTAATAAAGCATTATATACACATTCCATAAAGCTGGTAATACTTGGTTTTATTGGTAATATATAAGATGGTCAAGACTGTCTTCTTGGCTGATTAAGTATAATCATCTACTGAAACTAACGCTGTCCTTTCTCGTTCAGTGCCCTTGCCACCAGCAGGAGAGCTGAGGGTCCGTGATGTTACCCACAGCACCATGAGGCTTATTTGGGATGCTGCCCCTGGTCGCGTTCGCAAGTACCACATCACATATCAGCCTGAAGATGGAGATGTTAAAGATGTAAGTTAAGGTTTTCTGTCCTCACATTGATGAAATACAAAAACAGAAAGTATGCAGGTCCTGTTTTTATCAGCCCTATTCATCCTGCTCTTTTCTGAATACCTACAATGAGATCAGTGTCTGTTTCAGCCATCAGATTTGGTAGTGATAAATTTATATAGGTATTTGTGACTGTTCCCTCTCAAAGAACTGGCTTAGACCACTTAATGGAGGCTGCAGCTGGTTGGGTTGACATTGGTGAATGTTCTGGAGTCGAGTGAAAAGATTAGAAAACAACCAAAACATGGTTTGGCAAGGGTTAAAGGGCAGTTGTAGTGCCAGGGACAGGATGGATGGATTGCCTTTTGGCAGTTATAGGGATATAGCAGCAGACTATGTGGTTTACCTTTTGCAATTTTTTAGCCGTAAATCCAGTGGAGGTGATTGTCAAAGCTCCTTTGAAGGAAACAGATGTGAAAATGACTCATAGGCCGAGGCAGTAATTGCTAATGATGTAATAAATGGGTAGAAAAAGCCCTTGCCCTAAAATGAGACAAATGGCATGTTTGACATTTAGAACCATGCAATACTTAGTCTAAGTAACAGCATGGCATTAACAGATACTGCAGGATATAATTCCTTCATACAAAAGACTTTTACATGGTTTTATGGTCCTGAGGGGCAAATAAGGTACCTTTTCAGACAAACAACTCCAATGAAAATACAGAAGTTAATGTAATCAAGAGCAGTAAAAACACTGGTATTTGCTCTATGTATTCCAGGTGTTTGTTCAAATGTTGAAGATTATTATTGTTTGTTTTGTTTTTTGTTTGTTTGTTCCCGTTTTCCTCTGGAAGCCCAGTTTAATATGTTCTGGTCAAGTTTCCAACCAGTCTTATTAAGTTGGTATTACCACTGTTGCCAGGGTTCTTGGAAACTCACTCTGGGAACAGAATGAAGGTTCTGGTACAGGGGAAAACATACAAAATTCTTTTACTACCAAATATCCTTTGCAAACTGCATTATATTTACAATATTAGTTCTATGCAATAATATAACATATTTGATTGTTCTACAGCTGGAGGTGGGTGGAAGTGTGACTACCAGAGAGCTGGACAACCTGATCTCTCAGACTGAGTATAGCCTGACTGTTACTCCAGTCTATGACGAAGGACGTGGACAGACAATGCAGGGGTCGGCAATCACTGGTAAGGAAATTATTATTAAAATTACATCTGGCTCAGCTTTCCTGCTTCTCTATAAGATAGAGATCACAACTAACTGCCCTCCCTCGTGCGTGTAGATGTGGTTCCCGCCCCAAAGAACCTCCAATTCTCAGAAGTCACCCAGACCAGCTTCAGAGCCACTTGGGAACATGGAGCCCCTGATGTTGCTCTCTACCGCATTGGCTGGAGTAAGAAGGGAGAGGCCAACTTTCAATATGTAAGAGAAAACCAGCTGTTTGCAATGTTTACATTTCTAATAAATCATGCAGGTATTTTATGATGAGTCCCACAGAAAGCTCTTTGGTGATGCTTTGGAAAAGACCTCAAGTGCAGGATGTCAGAACATCTAAAAAACAGATTTTGCTCATAATCACTTTTATATGGATCTTGTGTTCCTTTCCTTTGGTTTACATTGGCTAAAATTGTAGTTAAGCTCCTTCCCACGTGGTGTGTTTGTGTTTTCCTCATCAGGCCATTCTGAACAGTGATGAGACAACCCACGTCCTGGAGAACTTGGAGCCAGACACACCCTATGATGTGTCTGTCACTGCAATCTACCCAGATGAATCAGAGAGTGAGGACTTACTGGGCACCGAGAGGACATGTAAGGCACACACACCAGCAGCTCAGTGATGCCCATTTAACACAAACTTTAACTGTTAACAGTGTTTTCCTTAAGCTGCTTGAAAGAATCTCTGTGTTGAATCTTGACCAAAGGCTAAACCGATGTTTACGTCTTTGATTTTACCTTCTGGATATTGACTGTGAGTGAAATATTCTATGAAGGGTTCGCCCATTATACATTTCTGTTTCTGCCTCTGTAGTGTCCAAGCAAGTTATTGGAAGTAAGTATGTTTGTGGTAAAGCAAAGGGACGCTTCTATTTTCAGCTGATAAAAGCATGTTTTATTATTTCATCCGGTCTGCTGTTCATTGGACATCAATCATTTCATCATTAAGTGAGGCCCTTAACCCCATCCACCGCTCCAGTGGTGCTGCAGCTGACAGAGCTGATTTTATTGTTTGTTTGTCCATCTTTGTGTTTGTCTCAGTGTCCATGCCATTCATTCCAGGGCTGTTAATGATAATGTTTCTACTCTCAGGATTGATTTCAACTATGCATGCTCTTGAAAACAAGCATTTAAATCCATGTTTTCAAAGCTCATTCCATCATTTGTCATCTATTCACCTAATCTATTTGTCATTCATCAATCCATCGCATTCATCCATGCATCGGTCCATCCATTGTCATCTTTTCATCAATCCATTGCCATTCAAGAAAATCCATTCCTACTTGAGAAAAGACAAACCCCAGAAGAGGGCTATCTTTTCTTCTTTAAAGCTGCAGTCCTTGATACAAATTAGTGTCAGAGGTTCTTTTTTTCTACAATAACGTTCTGTGCTATAACGGCATTATCTAGAAGAAAATAAAACAATATTGTAATGACAAAGGAGTCAGTCAAGACTGAAAATGGGCTAATCCTAACATTGCTGATCAAAGTATCAAGGACAGTGTCTTTAAAAGACATTTTTAAGGAAATGAATGGAATAAGTGTTCTTACTACATGTACAGTGACAAGAAAGACCCTTACCTTTTGGAATTTCAGGTTTCTCTGCATTATTTTTTCATAAAATATGATCTGATGTTCATCTAAGTCAAGAGTATTAACAAGTATGATGTGCCTAAAATAATAACACAAAAACATCTGATCCTTCATGTCTTTATTGGTAACAACCATAAAAACCCTTGGAATTACTATTTGGTTGACCCCCCTTGGCATCAATAACCTCAACCAAGATAGATGAAAGGGCAGCATGATAAATATAAGACAGGTTGTGTCTGAGTCCTCCACCTCTGTTGAGTGAGTGGGTGTTGATTTGCACATGCAAGGCTTCCCTCATCCCTCTCTTAAACCACAATTTCCGTCCCAAATGTCTCCATTTGTAGATGTAGTTTGTCTAACTGTAGACTGGTGAATTTCTAAAGTCTTTGACATCACTTTGTAACCCCTTCCAGATTTATGTAAATCAACAATTCTAGATCGTAGAGCCTCTGAAAGCTACTTTTGGCGAGGCATGGCTCACATAAGCATATTCTTCTTGTGTGAAGCAAACTCAAAAAGTGTTTTTTGTCAGTCGACAAAGCTCTAGTCCACACCTCCAAATTAATTTTCCACTCACACTGTGAGCTTTTTATGGTTGTTCTCAATAAAGACATGAAGAATCTGAATTTTTGCGTTATTATTTTAGGCACATGATATTTACTCTATTAACTCTGTATTTATAATATTCTTGACTTAGATGAAGATAAGATCACATTTTATGAGTAATGCAGAAAACATACTTTTTCTTGCCACTGTATAAGATGAACATATTGACATGACTGTGGTTGTTGAATGTACTGTGTGTGTGTGCATGTGTTTTCCAGCACCCAATGCACCACCCACTAACCTGGTTGTGTACAATGAAACCACAACCAGTCTGAATGCCAGGTGGAATCCTGCTCCAGGTCGTGTCCAGAACTACAGGATCACTTATGTCCCCACATCTGGAGGCAGGAGCCAGACTGTAAGTAACAACAGACCAACATACACATAATACATAGTGTGTCCAGTACTACTGAGTAGTTTTATTTGTCATGTAGAAAAATCTTTAACCAGCTTAATCAAAAACAGATGTTTTAGTAAAAACAAATGTTTATCAAAGAGGGAACTGCTTTGATAGTTGAAAAAAAGTGGTATTGTTAAAGAACTGCTAGAGAGCAGTAAGACAGGACACAACCAAGGCAAGCAGCAAAAGTGAAAAAGTATATATATTCATATTCACATATTCATTTATGTTATGCAACAAAATGCGAATGATTGTGCTGCAGTAGTTTATTATAACTGATTTAACTTCAAAGGTTAACAAGTCTTATTTGGTAATGGTGATGTTGCAACACCTACATTACATCAATTGATTAAAAGAAGCAGTACTGGGCTTTAAAAACACATCTACTTACTCCTCACTCTTAATCTATGTCTTCTTCAATTGACTTGACTCTAGCATTCAGAAAAAGTCAGTTCACTTGTTTCTTCCTCTAAAGTACCTTTGCCTCCAAGCAATAAAAATGTAAACATGTACAACTGAAACTGATTATCCCAGTCGATTTGTAGTTGAATCTTTTAATCTGTTGTCGTAGTGTGGACAAAACCCTTCTTATTTATTCTTAATATTTCCAGCACTGCGGACTGCATTCCACTGTTCATGCAATTATGCCCCTCTCACTGAGTGTGCAAATTCTTTTTAGATGACAGTTGAATTCTTGCTTATATTTTACTTCAGACATTTTTCAATGCCAAAGTATTTATACACATGCTCAAAGACAATGCTACAGACAATTAGCCACATAGATAAGCTCCAAAACAACACCTTTTACTCATGCTAAATGTTCTCGTGAATATAATTATCCTTACTGCTCGGCATTTATGAGATGTGAGTAGCTGATTAACCAAGATAAAATTATGCTTTAAACAACTGAGTGGGCTAGGACTCAGACTTTCCTTATAATTTACCCTGTCAAACGCCTTTTAACACAATGAAATGTTTTTGAATAAATGTAGGGTTGCTGTCTGTACGATATCACTGAAAGGCTTATGGAAAACTGGAAACTGACAAACTAAAATCAGCCAGACTGCCTTGGTTCACTGTCAGAATACAAGTATTACTAAACCAGTGGGGTTTGGATTATTTTGTCTGGGACAAGTCTGTTTTCGGAAATGACTGACACACATTTTGCGCTTGTGTAGAAGAAAACTAGTGCTTTTCCAATTGGTTAAATTTCTGTTCCTGCTATGTTTTTTTTTATTGCTAAAAGATTCAGACATCCGGTTTAGAAAGCTGTACAGTACAAAGATCAAAGACCTCCATGTGGATAAAAATAAAGTGGATGTATACATACAGGCACATGCATTATCATATATCTAGTCCAAATCCACACACTAACGCACTTTCAAAGCTCTTAGAATTGTGTCCCCACTCTATAGCTTAAGCTAAAAGCAGTAGAGTAAATTCTTGGACAAGACATCCAACTGTTTCAGACATCAGCTTACAGATTTATCATGGTCAGTGTACTGTGTACTAACCTTATCCAAAAACACTCATTCCTTCTTTGAAATGTTGACAGCTTAGTAGGTAGAATTCTTTCCGTCAGGTTGTTGACATCAACTTAAGGAACCCATGGAGAGTTGTTAAACTCTTTATATGATTAAAACAGATCTGCTTTCTTTTCCCTGAGCAAATACTAGACTTGCAAATGGTTGATTTTAAAACCACAGCAAGATACACTGTCCATCCAAAACAAAAAATTAAATAGGTAAGAGCCTCTCATTGAATAATTACTGCATGTATGATTATGTTTCAGCTGGCAACAAGTTATTTAACCCTAACTGATGCAGTGAGTAGCTTCTAATTTCTTAAACAACCCTGTGTGTACAAGCATGTGGGGGCAGTGCTATGATCTGGGTTTGCTGCAGTTGGTCAGGTCGATGTTCAGCAACGTTACATGCCTAAAGAATGAGGTCAGCTGACTACCTGAATATACTGAATGACCAGGTTATTCTATAAATAGATTTTTTCTTCCCCGATGTCACGGGCATATTCCAAGATGACAATGCCGGGATTCATCAGGCTCAAATTGTGAAAAAGTGGTTCAGGGAGCATGACACATCATTTTCACACATGGATTGGCCACCACAGAGTCCAGACCTTTGAGTAGCCACAGTTTGATTACCTATCTTTCCATAACCGTGGTAGCATCAATGACCTGAACTGTTAAAATAGTTAAAATTAGTTTTGTAAAGAAAAAGAAGCTAACACTAACTTAATTTTCCTAACTTAGACCCAGGTTGGAGGGAAGAAGAATAATGTCCTGCTTCCCAAGCTGACCCCTGACACTGAATATTCCATCTCCGTGGTGGCGGTCTATGCTAGAGGAGTCAGCAGAGATCTCAGTGGCCTTGGAAAGACCAGTAAGTTATCTTTCTGCATGGTGCATCCTGAATGACAATTGTAATAGCTTGAAGAAATATCTGTTACAGTTGTTACATTATATAGTCAATGTATAACTGCAATAATGTTTTTTATGGTATAATTCATAGTTTAATATTACAGTGTAACACCTTTACCTTACTATAGGGCCTTTGGGTGGTGTCAGGAACCTGCAGGTTACTGATCCCACTACCAGCAGCCTGAATGTCCAGTGGGAGGCTGCTGAGGGCAATGTGCGCCAATACAGGGTGTTCTATGTCCCTGCAGCTGGGGGAGAGGAAGAAGTGGTAAGCAGAAAAATAGCTCTACATCATGACTACTAGTATAAACCACAGTAAAGTGAATGTTAGGTGCCACGTAGCAGAAACTGATGCACGTTTTGTTGTACTTTTATCCAGGTACAGGTTTCAGGCAGCACCTACAACACTGTTCTGAAGAACCTGCAATCTGACACTGTCTACATTGTAACTGTGGTTCCTGTGTACTCAGCTGGAGAGGGACAGCGCCTGTCTGAAGACGGCAAAACATGTAAGCACTGCATGCATAGGCTCATCAGTTGCAGGGATGTTGAGATGCAGTACTAACATCTTCAAAAGGGTGCACTTCACAGGATTTAGCAAAGCCCACGTAGACTGGGAAGAGGAAGGTTTTTTTCAGGAATCCATTCATGTCTGTCCAGAATGAACTTACCGGCCTTAGTTGCTGTTGCAGTATGTCAAGAAAATGTAGCCAGTTATATCTGATTCATATCATGCAGGGCTTTCTAATACTTTCAAATACTATTAGTTTCTTATAAAGTAAGTGCATGCCCTTACACCTACATGTAAAATCTAAGAATAAGCATAACACAAGATGACAGTACTAACCTCAGAATGTCTTTGAAGAACACAGATTTTCCAGTTTCTTCCATCGTTTGCTGGGAGTCAGTCAGCATTTTGTGGGGTGATTGCATAGGAAGGAATTCCTCAGGGTTGGCAGAATAATAATGGTGTCTCCTCTGGTTTTACCGTAATATTGTCCATTTATAGTTTGGAATGAAGGGTAGCGGTCAGGATAATGGTGAGTTTAGGGAGTGGGGGAGGGGGATATATTGCGCAATTAGCTCTCCTTTGGAAAAAAGAAACAGAAGGGGATTAGAAATGAATGGAGAGCATTATGTGTTTTATGGCTCTCACCTCACTTGTATAAGGTTATGCACCATGTCTGTTACTCTTGCCCCCACTTCCCTTCTGTAGCTCTGGTGCATCTTATGAACTCTTATACAATGTGTACAGAGATGTTCTATCAAATCATACTGCCACAAAGCCATAACTGCAAACTTATTAACTTTGTTGCTACTGTAGAATGCATTTTGCTTGTTGGTGACTGTACCTTGAACTCCAACTGCGCTTTTGGGGCAACAGGCTATTCTGTGAAACTTTAAAAGTACGGAAGCTCACTTGCTGCGTTTTTCCCCACTGTGTTTTTCCCCTGAGTTTATGGGCTTATAATGCCAAGCAGCACAAAGCCTCCAAACATCTGCTTTGGTTTTTTAGAAGGAAAACTTCACACTGAGCTGCACCTTCTCCTTGTTTATCCCTTTCATTAACCTTTAGGGCACTGACAGGATGTGTCTTGCTGACAGAAGTACTGTTAAATAATGTCTTAAACTTGTCTCTGTTGGTTGCTGGAGAGAATTGTTCCCTTTTTATTGAAATGTTCTCATGTAGTCATCGAACCGTTATGGCTTGCAAAACCAGTCTAGACTGTGTTTTGTCAGATAAAAAGAAAGAATTGCAGTACCAAGAAATTCACAAAGGTGTCATTTAGTCACAAATATATGTCTTAACAATACTAAAGAGCAAATAAGAATAGTAAAATACTAAATACACTTAAGTATAAGGGCATTTAGTACAAATAGTTGTGTTATTGTTGTTGTTCCTGAGTAATTGTTGGTCTTAGCCTCTAATTACTTGACCTTTGACCATTCTCCACTTTTGAGTACCTGACTAAAACACTCCTGTCTTTGTCTCCTCTACTCTTCTTCAACCTTTCCCTCTATCTATCCTCACAATCTGCACTTATGTTGCCAACCTTTAACCTCATGCTGTCATCATTCTTTACTTTCACTCCTCTCACCACTTTTCTTACCCTGTTTTTGTTTTACTCTGACCGTGACCCTTACCTTTCTTTTCCTTATCTCTGCTTTACCTCCAACTACCCAACGTTTCTGGCTTGGCAGTGGAGCGTAGTCCTGTCAGGAATATCCAGGTTTTCAACCCAACAACCAACACTCTCAACGTTCGCTGGGAGGCTGCCACAGGCCCAGTCCAGCAGTACCGGGTGGTCTACGCTCCTCTGACTGGTGCCAGGCCATCTGAGTCGGTGAGTTTCCATCTGCTGTGTGGGAAGAAATATTGTTAAGCATATGTGCATGCAAATGCCTTCATTAGGTGCACAGTGAAACTCACAACTATACATGCTTTTCTATGGGAATTTCACAATACACAAACTTCTAATGGCTCACTGTCATAGGAAATCATAGTTGCAGGTATTTAGCTAATACAACTTCACGTAAATACAAACATTGAGGGATTCATTAGGAAAGAACTAAGGCGACACTCGGGTAGAAGAATGAGTGCATTTTGCCCTGTCATTATGGATAAAACTGCTGAACTGCTAAAAGTAAAACATAAGTCTGTTTAAGTACAGTATGTTTAAATGGTGTCTGTATGTGTTTAAATGTGTCAATGTATGCACACTTTACTGCCAGTTGAATTCTTTTCTTTAGGAAACCACTGATGTTTTAAAGGGAGTCCTTTAATTGCAACTCCCGTTCTCTAGATTATGGCATCCGGCACCAACTTTCCCACAATTTCATGTGTAAAGGATTTCTGGGTTGCTTAAAGAATCCACAAACAGCCTTTGAAGTGTGACTTAACATTCCACCACTAGCTTTCTTCACCATCTGCCTGAAAGACTGTACCATTAGGAACTTTCTGTACTGGGATCCTTATAACATGGTCTTCAAGAGTGAGGCATATGACAGTTTATTGATATAGAGGTACACTCTGCCTTTATCCCTATTTGTTAGCACACTTATGGCAGGCTCAAGACTTTTCCGTTGCCAGAGCCAATGATGTGCATGAGTGGCAATATGGCCTTATAACCCAGCACCATAACACCACCTGGCATGAAATATCAAATTTACCATATTGTCTGTGATATTGTTTTTACATAGATACTCTAAAGCATATCAGTAAGTTTCTGACTACAAGAGACAGAGTAAAGTGCATTGTTACAGTTCTACAAAAAATTATATGAAAACGTTGTCATAAGATTCACTGAACTGTTTGTGGGACTAAAACTGCTCACACGTGATTTCCTTTAACATACACTTTCTTCCTTTCTACTGAGTGCTCCTGCACAAGTGCACATCCCTTCCACCTCCCTTCCACAGAGGTAATCACCAAGCCAGAGCGCTCAAGAAGCAGCTGACCTTACTCTGTCCACCTAACAAACCCACAGACAGAAAGGGAGTGAGGAGGAGGTGGCCCCTATGTAATCAGCTGCTGTCAGACTGTGTTAAACAGTGGTGCCTGCTGTCACGCCCTTCTTGTACCACCACCAATCCTCAGAACATCAAAGGAATATCTTGTCCTTTCACTCGCAGGGCTGAGAGCAAAAGGCTGAGTAAAAGGGAGGCAACAAAGGGAGTGTACAATACAAGCACTGTTTGTGTATATCTTCAGTGGGGGGTCTGTTTTATGCCTGTGCACTCCTAGAGAGTTGCTTATTATTGTTAGAAAATAAACTGATCTGAATGCAGCTAGGTCTCCACAATTGATGACATTTTCTTCAACTCTGTGTAGATTTTGGTGCCAGGGACCACCACCACAGCCTTTTTGCAGCAGCTGCTCCCAGATACCCCATACAATATTGGAGTGGTCGCCCTCTACAGCGATGGCGAAGGACCCTCTATCAGTGATGCTGGGAAGACATGTAAGAACCAGGGCCAGCGTCAATCTGTGACCATATGTCTTACAGTACAAATACAATTATATTAAGATTGTAGTAATCAATGATTAACCAAATTTTTTTAAATCTAAAAACACTTTTTTTATGTTCACATGGTCAGTACCCCGTAGTGGTCCAAGGAACATGCGTGTTTACGACCCGACCACTACTACTCTCTCTGTGAGCTGGGAACACGCAGATGGTCCTGTCGTTCAGTACCGTATCACCTATGCCCAGACCACAGGAGATCCCATTGAGGAATATGTAAGCATGTGTTTACTGGCTTAAAACTTTCTTTAACCCTTTTAGGATGACAAATATGCAGTTTTTGACAACAGTTCTCAGTGATAAACCTGCTTTTATTAATCTAAGATATTAATACAAATCACCCTAATATGCTTTTTTTTTTTAATTCTCTTCTTGTGTCTGTTGTCTTATAGACTACAGTTCCAGGAAATAGAAACAATGTGATCCTGCAGAACTTGGATCCAGATACTCCTTATAATATCAAAGTGTCTGCCGTCTATGCAGATGGACCAGGAGGAGAGCTGGAAGGAGATGGGCGCACAGGTACAAACCATTTACAGACAAATCCACAGCAGAAAATTTGAATCGCATAGTCCTTTGATTAGTTTCCTGATCCACTGTAGGAAAAGTGGAATAAGTGAAATTCTTGACTTTTCATCAAGGCCAAAAACACCAACAGCCTTTGCCAGACAATTAAGAAATGGCTGTGCATGAGGGAGATCTCATTCTTGCAGAGCTGGCCAATGTGTTGCCCAATTTTGCCTTTCAAAGAGAAAGAAATCCTTCTACATATCGTAATGCTACTTTGTTCCTTGAGGCAGCCTAATTTTTTTTGCCATTTCTCTGATGTGGTCGAATTTATCATCCTCTTGATCACACATTGAGATTTTTTACTCATAATTCACAATGAGCTATTATACAGTAATTACGCTGCTGACAGTTCACTAACAGTGAATAAACTGAAAATAAACTGAGCGCCTGCATCTCACTGCAATAAACTGAAGCCCGTGCTGACTGTGCAGCCCTGTCTCTTTCCCCACAGTGGGTATGCTCGGCCCCAGGAATCTCCGTGTTTCTGATGAGTGGTACACCCGCTTCAGGGTATCCTGGGACCCTGCCCCCTCCAGGGTTAATGGATACAAGCTCATCTACCAACCTGAGGGTATGAAAAAGTTTTCGATAGACAGTTGTTGCTTTGTATCTTATGTGCATAGCAGTTACTGTTTTGTTTCTCTTAACTTTCTAAATTACATCAAAGAAGACTTGATTACTCACACATATAATATTAATTTCCTCTTTCAGGCTCTGATGAGTCCATGGAGGTATTTGTTGGAGATGTAACCTCCCACCAACTGCATAACCTAAAACCTGGAACTACATATGACCTGAAGGTTCTGGCACAGTATGACACAGGCGTCAGTGCACCTTTGATTGGACAAGGCACAACATGTAAGTTCACTAATTGCTATCTATTGGTCGACAGGAACAAAATCTAATTAAAGATTCCAGTGTGTTTTGGAAAGAGGTGTACTAATGGTACCTTGTTGTTTGCCTTTAGTGTACCTGAATGTGACAGACCTGACCACCTACAATGTAAAATATGATTCTTTCTGCATTCGTTGGGCCCCTCACCGAGCTGCTACATCCTACAGACTCAAAGTCAATCCTTTTGACAGTAAGTGTTTAACCAATCACACAATAAGGAGCCTTGTTGATTTTGACAGTAAATATGTTACATTCCTTTTTCCTTCTCTCCCTTTAGCCTCCAAAGGTGGTGCTCAAGAGATCACAGTCAGAGGCTCAGAGAGCAATTACTGCTTTGATAACTTGACCCCTGACACTCTCTACAATGCCACTGTGTTCACCCAAACGCCCAACCTCGAGGGACCAGGAGTCAGTGTTAAGGAGAAGACTTGTAAGATAGCAAGCTCTGTGCCCATTTAGTACTAATATACTGTTTGAGAAAACAGCATATAGTAGTGGAACTTTATGAATATCTCTTCACCAGCCAAACTTAGGTATGCCACTTTCTATCTTGTTCATTTGTCCCTGTTTTCTCTTCCAGTGGTCAAACCCACTGAGGTGCCCACTGAGCCTCCAACCCCCCCTGCTCCAGCAACAGTTCCCCCTGCACTAGATGGTGAGGAGAGCGTTGACATTTGCATAAAGGTTCTGAAGATACAATAATTCTTCCAGTGTTAAATTTATTACATCAACATTGTTGCATGTTATCCACAGTGTGTAGAGGTGCCAAGGCAGATCTGGTCTTCCTCATTGATGGTTCCTGGAGTATTGGAGACGATAGCTTCCATAAGGTCCTCCAGTTTGTCACAAGCATGACTGGAGCCTTTGATGTCATCAGCCCTAGTGGCATGCAGGTAAGCATAAATGAATTGAAATAAAATAAGGTTGTATTTTTGTTATTTGTGTTTTATTGTGGCAGTGGGGCATTCTTAAGATTTTGTTTTCTGCTTTTAAACAGGTTTCTTTCGTGCAGTACAGTGATGATGCTAAGACAGAATTCAAACTGAACACCTACCATGACAAGGGAATAGTGTTGTCAGCTTTGCAGGGTGTCCGCTACAGAGGAGGAAACACCAAGACAGGTACAACACAAAAGTTGCTTGTACTGATGCAGCAAACATCAGAATCAACATGTTTATCTACACTGGCTTAAACAAGGCACAGTCTGTCTTAGCAAAGTAAATATTCTGAAGAAGACAAATTGCTAGTAATTGTTCTCTGATCCCACTCTGATCCTGCCATTTCCTTCTCTTTCGTCTAGGAATTGCTTTGAAGCATGTCTATGAGAAGGTATTCACCTCAGACAACGGCATGAGAAGGAACATCCCGAAGGTGCTGGTGGTGGTGACAGATGGACGGTCCCAGGATGATGTCAAGAAGAGTGCCGAAAAACTGCAGCATTCTGGTTTGTGTAGAGTTATTAATCACTGTCATGTGTTTTGGTTTGTGTTGTATGTACCATACATACAGTATAATAGTGGAGCTGTTTTGAATTATCTGAAGTCTTTCATCAGAGCCAAAGTTTGTGGCTGATTTAATTAACTCTTATAATTATGCCTACAGTCATGAAACTGCCAGTAGTTATTGGTAGATTAACAATAGTCTTTGTTTTTTTGTGTGTGCGTTTGTGTGTGTTTGCCCCTTCAGGCTACAGTGTGCTGGCGGTTGGCGTGGCTGATGTGGACATGACAGAACTGAGAAGCATTGCCAGCAAGCCCAGTGAGAGACATGTGTTTGTGGTAGACAGCTATGACGCCTTTGCCAAGATCCAGGACAACCTGATCACCGTCATCTGTGAAACGGTCACTTCTAGTAAGGGAGTAATTCATATATCAGTAAAACACATTATACTTTAAGAGGAAAATACTACGTTGAATCAAATTTTATAATTTCTACAGACATTGATTAATGCATTTGCAAAAGTATCAAAAAGCTCACTGACTGATTCAACTGATCTACTGCCAGAGGAAGTGTATAAGGAGAGATGAATCACTTTATTTAAACCTTAATCTGTTTTTCCAACCTCTAATTACTTATTGTCATGTTGTAGCTTGCCCTCTGATCTACAAAGATGGATTCACCACACCTGGTAAGCATACAGTATCCCCACCACAGAAAGTACACATTAACTAATCCCTACAAGGTTTGTTGGCATTGCTAAAATACTAGTATACTATGCTCTAGGTGGTTTCTCTATTTCTTGTTGTTAATCCTTTCTAGGCTTCAGGATGTTGGAAGCTTTCAACATCACAGACCGGACGTTCGCTGGTATAAATGGTGTGTCCATGGAGCCGGGCTCATTCAACAGCTACATTGCTTACAGGCTGCACAAAGATTCTTTCCTGAACCAACCCACCAAGTAAGACATGAAGCTATATAGTATGTGGGTGTGTCAGAGGGAGTTTGAGACTCAGTATGTGCATATTACCAGCCTATTGACCTTATCTCCTGTGCACTATAATCCTGCCCAGCCCACAGTCATTATTTATAATGATGTTCAATAGCATTTGTAAGGGTTTCCCCAGCGCCCTTTGGCACTAAGCCTGTAGCTCTATTTGTTGTTGCAGCTTGTGTAATATGAGACTTCAGAAACAAACAAAAAAAAGTAGGTTGTAGATTTTAAAAGTCCCTGGGCTAGGCCCTCCTCCCACCTACTCCTCATACTAGGAGCAAACAAACCACCCCTGGGTCAAGAGCTTTGTCTTATTATTGGGCCCCTTTTAAATGGTGTCTAATTGCAGAACTGCTGAAGTATTCAAAACTCTTTGGCATACTTTGTTAATATGTTTATAATGATGCACTTTTTTATGTGTGTTTTGACTTAATGCACACAAATGGAACCACTTTGAATTGCAGCAAAAAATAGGGGACACAAAATACTTTCAATGTGTGGGCTATTTCTGCAAGGCCAGAGGGAAAGCTGGCAGTGATTTACAGTGATTTTGGATGTTCTACCATTGCAGCAAGATCTAATAATCTTTGTATTCAGTTTTAATATGATATTCTCAGTTCTAATGTGAAGAAGGCAGATGTCTAATGACTAATTTTATGACTTATTGCTATGTATTTTTTTTTTAACACTAACAGAGAGATCCATCCAGATGGTCTTCCCCCATCTTACACCATTATCCTGCTCTTCCGCCTGCTGCCTGACACAACCACTGAGCCTTTTGATATCTGGCAGATTGCTGACAAAAACAACAATCCCGAGGTCGGGGTTACAGTCAATCGTAAGTGTCCTATCTTGTTTTTGCTCTCAGCTGGAGGGGGAAGCTGCTGTAGCTGGCACAAAATACGAAAAACTGTATTGTCTTTAGTTTACTTCTTCAGGTGTTTTCTTTGTCTCTCCTAGAAACCTTATTTATAAAAGATGTAAGTTTACTGATCCATGTCAGACATAGTAAACTGTTTAATGAAGACACTGGAATAAATATGACTTTCTTATTTGGCTGTTCTGGCATCATAGTTTATTCTACAACAGCAAGTATCTATTACAAATGTGTGCTTACACATGTGGGAAATGCATGTAAATGATTACAGACATAGACCTAATTTCTGCTTGCCTTCTCTTTATCCCTTTCCTCTCTCTACAACCATGTGTTCTCTATAGTACCGTCTGAACTTTGCGTGCCGCTGCATTGTAACACACTGTCGGGATTTATCAAAGGCTCTTCTATTTTCAGCTTCCAGCAAAACAATCACGTTCTACAACAAGGACACTCGAGGAGAGATCCAGAGAGCCACGTTTAACGAGGAGCAAGTGAAGCGGATTTTCCATGGTAGTTTCCATAAGGTAAACACAATGCATGGTTCTTAAAGTGCTGTACTGAGTTACCCACATAGTGATATTATTAAAATATGGCTTTAACAGGACAGACTTAGAAGCTTTTCTGGTCTCCTCTGGGCTGATTATCCTTTACAGAACCTTGCATTCGTTGCTTTCGTTCTTCGTTGCTTCTTTTCACATATATTGTTTTTAAATCCTTTCATATATGTCTGTTTGAGTTTTACACCTCATTTACATTGCGTAGCTTTTTATGTGAAAATCTGATAAACCGCCAAAACCATGTAGTGTCATGTTACCTGTCAAAAGTTCCCTGCTATCCATCTTTGAATATCTGCTGTCAAAGTGGTCTGTTTTTTTATGATTCAACTTTAAGGTTAAGGTTTAGGATCATGGGCAGCTAGTTTGATAAATGGGTTCTGGAGGCTATAAATGCATTGAAAGGGAGGTTAGAGGGGAAAATGTAATACCTCAGGGACCCAGCATATTGTGCAATGTGTGAGTTAACCACAGCATATGAACATGTGAGACTATGCTGGTAGGAGACTGGATTTATTTTTATTTGGACTAAGCTTGGTTTGGATTAAAACACTGTGCGAGTTACTTCAAGAATAGATCTCACATTTTAAAAATATCCCGACTTTAGTCCCTAGTAACAATCCATACTCAAAAATACTGGATCCTACATTCCTATAATGCAACTAAATAGGATCTTTCCTTAGACTTGGTCTTAACCTAAGTCAGAGATAACCATGATGACATCATTGAGGGTATTTTCCTCCTGAATGTCATGTTTCCCCAAGAATAACCTAAACTCTGTATAAATTAGAGTTCCCCTTTAAGCATTATTGCTTAAACCTCAAACTTACTTTAATTATTAAAGGTTGTAGAGATAAATTAAGGACATATAGTAGTTGTGGAAGTAAGAGTACACATTATTGGCTGATAAGGTTAGGCATCACGAGCAGTGTGTTAAAAGGTTGAATTCAGATGTTTCCAACTGTCTCTATGAAAAATGTTCTTTCCTCTGAAACTGATTCATGCCATTATCCGCCCTGGCTTTCATGCAAGAAATTAAGATTGAACTCTCTTATGGGAGTGCTTATTAAAAGATTCATTAACATCCACTACTCCTCAAACAATCTGTCAAAACCTCCCATCTGACCTAAAATAATCACCCACAGTGGTGTTATTGTTTTGCAAACTCTCTGTTTCTCTTCAGTGGTTCAACCACTACATTCGACCCACATGCCAAGCTTAACAACTGTGATAAACAACTTTTGTATGGTACGGACTCTGGGACCCAAGCAAGAAGTAAAAAGAAACAATGACATCACATCCAACACTATGTGACAGGGAATATAAAACGTCCTCTATTATATTCGACCACAATGGGGTGTGGAGATTAAAACAATGAGGGACATATATTTTATACCAACCTGGAATGCTTTAAGATGCTAGATTTGTCACTGAAGGAAAATTGACTGGTTTCAATGTACTCCAAGTCACGTCCAATTTCTTTCAGTAGGTTCCCAAGGACAGCATACTCCATATTTAGCACACACATTTCTTTTTCCCCCTAATTCGAAGGCTGTCAAAATGAATAAATCTTTTTAATGTACTCGGGTCTGTCCACTTCCTGATATTAAAGTACTTTTTCTTTTTTTTTAAATGAGGGACTGATGAGAACGATAAATTGGCACCCACATCAGAGTGTAATGTAAAATGCTTTTCAGTTTGGCCATTTAGCATCTAGACAACAAATTGTAGGGTAACTTGAATGAATGGGACCCTGGAAAATGTCAGGTCAGGACTGGAGGCAAATGACATCACTGCTAGTCTAGTTGGATGGCAGCCGTATGTGTATGTGTGTGTGTGTGTGTGTGTGTGTGTGTTCTCTCAATCTGTGGCCATGGTGGAGACTCAAGTCTGAATGTACACTGGGTGGCTAGTTTGTGGTGCAGGAGTTGCTGCCCCATGAGCTGGCAAATCTGCAGCGGTCTACCTAGCTGCTTATTTGCTGGTCTGCTGAGGAAGTGCCACTGATGTTTGCTGTGGTGCTGTGTGTTTACATGTTGTCAGAGGTTTCCCAACACATTGTGTGTGGCTTTCCCAGAGTGACCTCAGTGAGTATGTGTTTATGCTAAAGCCAGCGTGACCAATGATGCCACTGAGTATTTAGTCAGTAATGGCACACTGAGTGTGACAAATACCAAAATATAATAATAAAAAGTTGACCTCCAAGCTTTGAGGTAAACAGCTAGGACCTCAAATAATGATTACTTTCAGTATAATCTAATACACTGCCCGTCCAGAAACAGAGTCACCACCTGGATTTAACTAAGCAAATAGGTAAGAGCTTCCCATTGGATAATTACTGCATGGATGATTATGTTTCAGCTGGCAACATCCTAACTGATGCAGTGAGTAGCTTCTCATTTCTTCAACAACCATGTCTGAAGACACATCCTGTGGTTGTGGAAAAGATGTTAATCTGTTTCAGAAGGGTCAAATTATTGGCATGAATCAAGCAAAGAAATTTTTAGATTTACCCTGTTCTAGAGTGATGGATGCATCAGGGTAAAGTGATGCACCCATCATGTCGAGTGTCTACTGTACAAGCCCATGGGGGCAGTGCTACAATCTGAGGTTGCTGCAGTTGGTCAGGTCGAGGTTCAGCAATGTTACTTGACCAAAGAATGAGGTCAGCTGCGTACCTGAATATATTTTCTATCAATGGATTTTTTCTTCCCTGATGGCACAAGTATATTCCAAGATGACAGTGCCATGATTCAGCAGGCTCAAATAGCGAAAGAGTGGTTCAGGGAGCATGACACATCATTTTCACACATGTGGATTGGCCACCACAGAGTCCAGACCTTAACCCCACTGAGAATCTTTGGGATGTGCTGGAGAAGACTTTGTGCAGTGGTCAGACTCATCATTAATTGAAGATCTTGGTGAAAGATTAATGCAACTCTGGGCAGGAATAAATGTGACATTGCAGAAGCTTGTTGATATAATGATGGTGAATCTGTGCTGTAATCACAACTAAAGGAGGTCCCATGAAATATTAGTCTGCGATTATTTTTTGGGATGGGCAGTGTGTATTCAAGTTAATAAAGAGTAACCTAGGCTGAAGAGGTTGTGGTCTGATACTAGTTAAACATGTGGGAAAGCTCTTAGAGATGACTTAAGCACACACTAGCCACTTACTACCCTACTGGGGAATCCCCTCCCACACTCCAAGGGTTGGAGACCTCCCTAACTTCCTGTTAAGTGAAGTGAAGGAGACATTTTCCATAAGTCATGGTGACTAGTCATGTGTTCAGAGATACATTAGTGGAGGTTTTTAACATATAAAGTCACTGGCCAGCGCATTGCAGTTTCCTGTCAAGCTCTAAAATACTCCAACCGTGCTGTTCCTTCATAGGTCTTGATCTCAGTCTTTAAAAATTTCCTTTCAGAGACTGAATTAGGAAGATTGTGCCAATATATGCATGCACTAATTAAATCAGTGAATGGAGATCTGCACAAAGCCACAGCACTGCCTGTACTCAATGGCACCAGCTCTTGGCTCTGTGTTTGCCAGAATGTCCACTGACTGCAGCCTTTGTGCTCCTCTTTTGTGACAGCTTTCTTTCAGACATGAAGACATTCTTTCTCTCTTTAACCTAATGATTAAAGAAACCATTAGACATTAGAAAAACACAAAAATACTTTATATATTAAATTCTCCAGCTAAATAAATCCATTGTGCCCTGTCTGTTCAGATCAAATAAGGTAGCTTCACATCTGGATTGATGAAAACAATCAGCCCAGCTGGGGGTTTCTTACCACTGTTTGCATTAAAACAGCTATGTAATTGAGAATCTACCCTGGAAATTTATTTCCTTTTATCCTCAGTAGAGAGGACTCACACCTGTAGATTCGTACAGGCACGAAATTAAGATCATGACACCTTCAAAATCTAGGATAATGAAATGGAGTCTGGACAGAGCCAATGTAAATAAATAAAATCTAACCTGATAAGTGCATTGGAGGTTGAACCTTGCCTAATATACTGTGTTGAAAAAAAGAAGCTCAGAAAACTCTCTCCTTACAATTGATGAAAGAAAATTGTCTGTCAGCACTTTGTTGCAGTCAGACTAGATCAGTTAAATACTTCTAGAGTGCTAGTTTTCCTGAGGTCTTTTTTTTCCAGTGAATTGAGTGTTTTTATTGTGTTTACTGTGAGGTAATATATACATGCTCCTTATTTGCCATTGCAGTATATCATCTGAAGTTGTTTTGGTAAGCCCTCAAGAGCATCATGGTATAATATATCCATGCCAAGACCCTGGAATAAACGACACCCCTCTCTCTCTTTGCGGTCCACCAGATAGTTTGTTCTGTTGCCAAGGAAGTCATCTGTAATTTTGTGATTGGTTGCCAAGAACTATGGCCTAGCCTGTGGCTGGTATGGCTTTGTTGAAAGAAATGGTAGCTTGCTTTTTCTGACATAAAGAAAGCTTGACTGTTCAGCGAGGGAAAATTTGCAACTACGATGGGAAAGTATGGAAAGTGTAGGACTTTGATGGCACACCACAAATGATATCATTTCAAGATGTGGTGCAGGGCTTTCTGGACAGCAAACTTCCAACGCTGTAATGTTGCCATTTTATACAGTCACTCACTGCAGTTTATTGCTGCACCGAAATGCCAGATTTTGTATATTTCCTTTTTTATGGTCCACTCATCTGCAGAGGCATCAGACAGCAATCTCCTGCCAAATCGGTAACCACTAAGAAATTAACTGGCTTTAGCAAAGACTAAACAATTCCCTGCATTTACTAATTATGTGAAATACACTATCAGCATCTTTATACGCTTCAGACACCATGGTTTTAGAAGGTTCACTGAGGTTGTTCCAGGTCTCATGGCTGCACTTTCTTAAATATTTTTTTCTGCTCTTTTAAAGAGTAACCATGCCCAGTCCCTTTTTTAAAGCTCCAGTGTTCTTAGTTCTCTTTGCCAAGTAATTGTGTTGCAACAAAGCTGGCAGCTGCAAAGTAAAGTACTGAGAAGACAAGAATGTTTTGTTATTAATGCCCTCTCCTCATCCCCTCTTTCCCTCCTGCAGCTCCACATCAGCATCTCTCCAGAGAAAGTCAAGCTCAATGTGGACTGCCAAGAGGTGGCAGAGAAGCCCATCAAGGAGGCCAACAACATCACACTGGATGGCTATGAAGTACTTGGAAAGATGGTCAAGTCTGGTGGAAGGAGGCAGTCTGCAACAGTAAGCAAAAAATACCTCAAATGTGTTAAAAACACATTTTGAAAAGCACCTCACCTCTTTCCAAAAAGAGTAACCAAAACCTCTCGAGCATTGATGCGCAATTAAGCTTTAACCGCTGCCTGTCCCTGCTCGAACTATGAAAGGGCTGCATGTTTTTGATTCTCTTAGGGGCTTGTCTGTTTTCAAAAATGTGCATTTTTTTAAAACCTGAATGAGAACCATTTGTAACATCCCTTGATGTTGTTTCTTCCTTCTGTTGTGTAGTTCCAGCTCCAGATGTTTGATATCATCTGCAGCTTGAGCTGGCTCAGCCGAGACAGATGCTGCGACCTCCCCTCTACAGTAAGAACAAGTGTCAATGCATTGAGTGATGTTGCCAGATTTCTTTCACATGTTCCAAGTGAAATATGACTGTTGTGCTTTTTTGTTTCTTAGCTGTTAAAGTTAGTTGTTCAGATTTATGAGAATTATGAGGTCATTATTACACCAATGTACTCATTGTCAGAGGTTTATAGTCTTGGACATATGTTCATATGCTGGTATGTAATCATTAGGCAAAATGCAAGACTGATAACTTCTGTTTTAAAAAAAAGTGCCTCAGCTGAGCTGAATAGAACCTTGTTTCCTGTGTAATTGTGCTAAGTGGGCTGTTGCCAGCATGACCTCCCAATTACACGAAAACAAGTGCTCCCTCAGATCTCACAGTCGACATTAAATCTGATTTATTTGGATACAGTATGGCAAATACCAGATGCATGCACACTCGCTCACTCAATTATAAGTAATTCAACTATAATTTGCCTCAGATATTAATACATCATGTCAGTGATTGCAGTGTTATATAACTCATTATGTCAAAGGCTCATTTCCAGAAATAGGGACAAGGTTTGTAGCTGTCACTTAGAATCTGGTTTTAAAGCCCCACACTGACTTTGCTTGATTCCAGTCATGATTCAGCATGAGCCACTGTTCCATCATGATTTGTGCTAGGTTTCTAGTGTCAAACGTGCAGAATTCCATTATTGTCACAAATTCACACAGATGGATGATTATTTAGTTTTACACATTATATTTTGTTGAAGGTCTCAGTTCTAGTGGGTGTGAAATGGGCCATAATATCATTACTGCGAAGTGCACATTCATTCTATTTTCTGATTTCTGTATTTTCTCCCTTCTTTTTCAGAGAGTTGAGGCCAAGTGCCCAGCCCTTCCCCATTCCTGTACATGCACACAGGACAGCATTGGCCCTCAGGGGCCTCCAGGACCTTCGGTAAAGACACAATCCAGATATATCCCACCTTCTTCACCTTTTTTTCGTCAACCTTTACCTCCGCCTCCTCCTGACTCTGTTTTGAAGATAATGTCATACTTTTCTTTGTCAGTGTTATAGTGATCGGACTCGATATTTGCCTACCATACAGTTTAAACTTAGTAGACTGAGTTTGTCTGCCACATCAGGAGAGGTATTTCCTTGTCTTCTGGAAAGAGCAGTTGAGGATGAGAGCAGTGGCACGCAATGAAATGTGGGCTAAGGAAGAAGTGTCAAAAGATAAATGCCTGTTGGAAAAACAACAGTAAAAACGTCTTGGGGAGAAGTCTGGAATATGTGTGCTTATGTGTGCGTGGTAACCTCACTAAGCCCCAGGGAGGATTTTGTAGGACTTGGGGTTTTAGGGCTTTTGGAATCTGCTCCTGTTGTTACACTCACTCTGCATTTCTGAATCTTTGCTTTTCCAGGGTAGCCCTGGTACTAAGGGACCTCGAGGAGACAGAGGAGATTCCGGCTCTCCTGTGAGTTAAACTTTACATCATTTAAAGTGTGATAGAAATGTATCAGCAGTTTTTTCCTTACGCGTTTATAACTTTTTGTAAAACAGCATTAGACAAATAATGTGATACAGTTCATAGCCAATGAAGCCAGCTAGCATTATCAATAATATTGAGTTGGCAGATACAGAAATAAAGATCTCTTATTACCATGTATTTCGGAGTCTAGTCCAGCCATGCCAGAAAATCACACATCTGATTTTACTTATAAACTGTATGTTTTTCCTCAGATTGATTTAATGTGGGTAAAATGTATGTGAGGCACCTTAAAGACCCATTTTCCAACAATGTTAGCATTCATTGTCTGAATCTGTGCGGTAGAAAGTCTCACTAGGATTGTCTTGTGGCATCTTTTGTAAGTGAGTGGTTATATAACAGCTTTGTTTTATATGTGGATTCTGCTACAGGGTGCAATGGGTCCACGTGGTGAGCCAGGACTCCCAGGCACAATGGGACCACCAGGTCCACAAGGCCCTAACGGACTGTCTCTACCAGGAGAACCTGTAAGTTTACCTATACTGTAGAAAAGTGTTAGTGGTAGAATTCCTCAATTTTATAATATATGTGGAAGACACCATCCCTTATTGGTGCACACATGTGCTGATGTGAACGTGTAGATTGTGTGAAAGTTGTAGAACAGCTGAAATATTCACTGTATGAGTAGGATTTACAACTCAAGTCAAAATACTCCACACTCCCCTCTACTTTGAGCCAGGCAGCTAGAGCTTTCCTTACCTGCAGATGGTCTTGTCAAAACATGAAATTAATCACAATCGCAGACTAAAAAGGTAAAACTAAACTAAAACTAAAGCTTTTTGGAAACCTCTCTTTTCCACCTCCTCCGCCTTCAGGGTCGCCCGGGACCAAAGGGAGATCCTGGAGACCCTGGCCTGCCTGGTTTGCAAGTAAGTACTTCCCACTCATTTTGTGGTTTATGAACAGGAAACAGGAGAATATCCATAGAGAGCAATGGTGCTACTGGAGCCTTAATTCAATCCACATGACGAAATTGAAACCACACTCAAAGTGGGAGGTTTACCATGCCATCCTCAGGGAGACCCTCGCTCCCAGATCAGCCTGTTGATTGACAGTAGACCAGGACCACTGCCTGCAATAGAAGGCTAGTGATGCAGTTCAATTATTAAGAACTGTAGTCTCATGTTACTGAAGGTGAAACAGGGAATGGAACACGATCGAGACCTGGTGAAGACTTAAAGTCTGCCTGAAGACTTGATCTTGTCTTGTCTTCTTAGACACGTCTTGGATGACAATGAGTGATGAATTTAACCAGACCATTAACCTTACATTCAGAAACATATTTCAAGTGAAACTCATTTCACATTACATGGGAACTTTTGGACGGAAGGGCAGTTTTGAATGAGCTGGCATTGCATAGCTGTCTCTTGGCTGAGCAACCGTTCATTCATCCAGCTGAGGTCATCCTTCCAACTCCCACCATTCAACTCAAAAGGACATTACCACTGGTTAATCTGGCCTCTGAATAACCAAATTCAGACATGGGAGAAAGTCCCACTCTGATATTGAGATGTTGTTGGCAGCATTAATTTGGTTTATTTATCACCATAAAGCTCATTCTAACTGCATTGTCTGTGCACAATTCTAGTATGTGTCAACAGACAAGAAGGATTTTGCTCCACTTTGACAAAGATTAAATATTAGTTTTGGCAAAAGTGAAGGAGTTTGGTCTGTAAATTGAACTGGGAACTGTATACATTTGTCATTCCTGCTTATTAGCATTTAATTAAGTGTGTCTGCTGTTTTCCCAGGGTCCTCCCGGGCCACGTGGTCCTCTGGGCCCTGTTGGACCAAGCGGAGCACGGGTAAGATCTACCTCCAAACCTGCTAAATGTACCCACTGTGTTTAAAAACACCTATAAATACATCCAACATTGGTCACAGCATGTGGTCACCATCTTAGTCATTCTGCTGCATGTTCTCTGGTACATCAAGCAAAATAATTGAACCACTATTTATAAATGTTATTTAAAAAGACACACTTAAGGCTGAAAGCAATATAAAGTCATGACACTGATGTATTGCATGAATAAGGTCCCAAGTGTGTTGTAACCCATGAGTGTATGTTGTTTCTACACAGGGGCCACCAGGAAAGGAGGGACCATCTGGACCCAGAGGCCCACCAGGGCCCATGGTAAGTGTGTGTTTGTGTTGTGCAGAAAAGAGCCAAATAAATATTCCTTGAAGCGTACTTTACTTCCTGATATATCTACAACAATTACTCCTTTGGCTCCACAGTTGCACTGTTCTGGAACAGCACATAAAAAAGTAGACTTGTAGTCTCAAGGCTCTATCCACAGTTAGGATGGTGCATGCATCTCATTTTCTTCTTCTGTGGCTTTTGGATGTCTGTATATACTTAATTCAACCATTATGCCAGCAGGCAACATGCCAGTATAGAATTCACATGCTCTATACCATCCTGAGTGCTCCACAAGCCATTAGCAGTGCCTGGTGCGTGTATGTGTTTCCATCTCCTCTTTAGTGTTCTTTGGCAGCTTGTGCCACACTCCCCCCAGATGTGAAAGCATAGATCCAAGCTTAAAGCTTGTTACACAATCATTAACAGGGAAGAGGAGTGAAACGTTGTAATTATGTTTACTGTGCAGTAATCTGAAATAAACAACTCTTATTTTTTTCCCTCTTTTTTCCAGGGAACCCCTGGAAATCCAGGTGTACCAGGAATCACTGGTAAACCAGGGAAACCAGGAGAAACAGGAAATCCAGTATGTATTAAATAAGAAGAAAGAAACCAATGGTTGCATGATATAGAAGGACAAAGTGGAAGACATTAATGTCACTTTTTTGTAACATTTTCTTGTTAACAGGGACCTGTTGGCCTTAAAGGAGAGAAAGGAGAGAGGGTAAGTACTTTTTTTGCTCTACGCCTACTGTACTGTACTGTTGTTATAAATCACCTAAGACAAGGTCAATGCCATCTTGTCATGAAACTGTCTTTGTTCTGCAGGGAGACTTTGCATCTCAGGGCATGATGCGTTCCATTGCTAGACAAGTTTGTGAACAGCTTGTAAACAGTGAGCAAACCTTTATTAAATTTTAGACAGTTTTAAAGTTGGAGAGCAAACCTCTGATCCAAATCCACTTTGCCAATGCTTTTGTTCTTCCCTTGTAGGTCAGATGAGCAGAATTGACATGATGCTCAATCAGATTCCTTCTGGTTATCGTAGCAACACTCCAGGGCCACCAGGTCCTCCTGGTCCCCCTGGCAACGACGGATCCCGTGGAGAACCTGGACAACCAGGAAGACCTGGTTTCCCTGGAGGGCCAGGTTTACCTGGAAATCAAGGAGAAAGAGGTATGTTATTGCTTTTTTTCTCAATATTAGAACTAAAAACCACCAAGCAGAGAAATAAGCAAATAGCACTGACTTAATTAAGGTCACAAGGACCATAATTAAGTCCTTACAGTCTATTAACTGTAGAATGTATGCTGAATGGAATTACAAAATAATGTAAAATAATAATAAGTCTAGACATGATTCAAGTTAGCATTGCAAATAATTATTATAACATATTGTAACATGTTTCACACATGCCATTTCCATTCCTTATTTCTACATAATAGTGATTTATCCTGTTCTTCTCTGGTTTATGAAGGTTTGCCAGGGGAGAAAGGAGAGAGGGGGTCTCCAGGAAATGGAATCAGAGGACAAAGAGGCCCAGGTGGACCACCAGGTAACACAGATTATCCTTATTTGGGTGAAACAGCTCATTTGAGTTGGATCAAAATGAGCCAGGAACACAAGTGAGCACATTTTGTGTTGAACATTGTTCTCCTGCAGCTGCAAACACTCGCATGGTTTCCCACTGCCCTCTTACAACTTTAGAATTAATTAGCTTCACTTTGACAGCTTTGTCACCTTTTGTGGACCTCTTTATGATAGAGTACTACCACCAGTCCAATTAAAATGACACAGTCCAGCCAGAGCGTAAAATTTACCTACAGTGTAACTCAGGAACCTTCTTTTAGGCAGCTGCACTGCATAAATTCTTTGGAGAGACTTCAAATATATTTCTAGTTCTTTCCTTTCTTAAGAATTGATGTCTTGTGTGAAATATTATTTTTATCATTAAGGAAAACTTTTCTGTGTAGAGATCAGACAATCTCCAATCTGTCTTCAGTCAAGGTCATAATGCAGTTTTAGAAACATTTGTTTCTAAATGTCATTAGGCCGATTTGTCGTTTTGAACATATCGTTTGCGACTCATATCCAACATGTTTAAAAAAAAAAAAAGCTCCTCGCCTCATAAGAGTTTCTTTCCCTAGGGAAACTATTACCAAACAACAGGAACCTTCATTGATGTCTACAATATAAACACTGACATGTCTGTTTCTGTGAGGAAGCAAAGTGAGAAACAACCGAGGGTCAGTGGGAGGAAATCCACACTGATGACTCACTTTTGTGTGTGTGCTGTGTGTGTGGGGAGAATCAGATTGTTGTACAATGAGCTTTCTTCATTGACAACACATGGGCTCACTTAAGCGAGAGAAGAGTGGGGGGAAAATTCCATCCTGAGTTTTAACCGTCTAGACAGACGGGGCCAGGGGGGTAACACAGTCTCTAACTTTTTTTTTAATTGAGCCATTGAAATTTTTAAATTACAGTGCTCTAGTCCTGTGCAGCAGGCATCATTTCCACCAAAGATTTACGGGTGATGTCAGAAAGTTTTTGTAGTTAACCCCAGAGCCTCCTTTCAAAGTGACCTCACTCACATTCTCCATCTTTTGCAGGGCCACCGGGAGAATCAAGAACAGGACCCCCAGGTCCTTCTGGCCCCCCTGGGCCTAGTGGCCCTCCAGGCCGCCAGGGTATTTCTGGGGTGAGGGGACCACCAGGACCCCCTGGATACTGCGACTCCTCTCAGTGTGTTGGCATTCCTTACAATGGACAAGGATACACAGGTACACTCAGTACTGTCTAGGTCCTGCATGGTACTACATTATTTAGAAGACTAAGTGTATGCAGACTAATTACATTTGCTTAGTGCACTACTTCTTTGACAATGTATGGAGATACGGATGTAAGTGCTCCAGAGTTTTTTTTAATGTTAAGCAACCATGTTTCCACAAGAACCACAAATATAATGTTATTACAAGCTTCTCGTTCTAACGTGGCAGATATACAGCTTCCAACAGTGGCAGATTTGCCAATAAAGTGACCATATTTTGATTAATTTAGGGTTTATATTTAAGCAAGACAGGGGTTAAATATGCTTTACTGTTTATATTTGAAAACACTGTGTATCCACTTTTAATTTTAAGAAAAAGGACTGTTGGAAAAATGACTAATTGGCATGTCTGGCAAACATTTGTGATATCCTAAAACAAATGTGGGCATCCTGTTATGTAAACCTTGCTGGACCCAATAAAGAGCTGGACAAAGCCACTAGCATTAGCCTGCACACTAAAGTGATAGCATTCATTATAATATATATATATATATATATATAGATTGATCATAATTGTAAACGTGGGCCAAACACTAGTCTAATCTTGGTTATGATTGTTAGGATTGAACATTTGCTGATCTGGGGAGATGGTTTGACAAAGGGAGCCACTATATTCCAGTACCTCCATACATTTGATGTACTAGTACAGTAAAACTGGCATGTAAGGCATTCTAGCTAGTGGCTAGCTACCTTTTATGTTTACCATGACTTGCATTAAATGCTAAAAACTTTATTCCACAGAGAAAACTCACTCCCTCTTTGCACTATTTTCAGGTTTGGCATAATAAACGTTCTAGGTCACCTGTGCTGCTTACACTTTGAAGTCCTGTTTCTGAGATGTTTGCCCATTTGCTATGGGGCATGTAAGGATAGTCACCATGGATATAATTATTGAACACTAAAACAAACATTACGAAAGCCAAAAAAACAGAAAAAAACAGAACGGAGCGGACTGGCACTAACATCATCTCACAGCTACAAGCTACAGTGATGGCAACCTGCTGGCCTGTTTGCATCTTGAACCAAAAGAAAATGGGAAGTAAAAAACAGAGACTGAGCATTTCAACGAAGGAAGGAGCATGTACAAATACAACCCAAAAACAACTACTAACAAAGAGGACTCCATAACTTAAAGCTATGTTCATGTAGAGGTCATATGTGTACATAAAACTAATTTTTTCACCTTGTAAATGATTGTATGAACCCCTGGTCATTTCACTAAAAATCAAGTTAACATCTGTATTGAGCTTTTGCCTCATAACCCTCTGCTTACTTACCACCAGCATAACCTCTATTTATGATGCCTTAAGTGACTTAAACAACTCTGGTCCAGACTGAAGCATGTCCCACTTTTTAATCATGTTCTTTGTGTACGTTGGTAAAAGTTGCTCTCTTGCCATTTCCATGTGTCTCTTGTAGTATCAGCTGGTTATTTTACTACATTTTATAATGTTGGATTTTATTGTAAATGATTATTTAGCATTATTGGTACTCAAGTAAGCAATAGTTTGACACAGGGCATTCTGGGAAGTCCTTAGTGCAATACACACTGATCTGCCACAACATTATTACCACCTGCTGGTTTTAATGTGGTCAGCCTTATATGGTGCTAATATGGTGGCTGATCGGTGTCATTTAAATTGTGCATTTTTTTTGATTGGCCATCCCGAACACTTTTCTAGCCATCCGCCACCAGCCTGAACCTGATGTAGTGGCTGTGCCTGTGGAACCAGCTGAAGATTTTGAGACATTACAGTCAACAAGTTACTCACGAAACCTACGAGGAAAGAGATCACTACCACGAGACAAAACAGAAACATTAGCATCATAGCCACAATAAGGAGTTCTCAGAAAGTGTAATACTAAAATAACTTCCCTGATCATTTCATGTGCTGATCAAGTGATACTCAGAACAAAACTAGACTTATATGGGTTTGATACCCCTGGCTATATTGAACATATATATATATTTTTTGTCATGAAAAAGTTTTGCAAGATTAATACAAACCTACGTGTTTGTTCCTTGCAAACCTGTGTGCTTGCTAAATGTTTCCCCCATAAGTGTCTGCTTGTAATATAACTGCAAGTGTTTATCAGACTCCAATGTCTAATGCACTAATCACGTGAAAACCAGCAGAAAGTATGTTGAAGGAAGTACAGTGTGTATGTTTTTGGATACTTTCAGACTGCTCATGTTGTTTTCGTTCAATTTCAGTTTGTAAAGCTGTTTCAGATACTCCATTGCTAAAAAAAAGAAAAAAGAAAACAAGACAATTCATTTAGCCCCAAAGATTTGTTCATTGTGATGTTGTACGGCTTGTAAACCAAATAATAATCCGACTGATTGTACCAATTTTTTTGTTTTGTTTTGGTGGAATTGCATGTTTGTGCTGTATATTTACTGAGGATTTCCAAGTCAGAATATAGTTGTTGTTTTCTCTCAGTGCAGTTCGGATTTGGTTGCAAGACTATGGACATAAAATTGCATTTCATCTATTTTGTGAATTCCACACAGCCGTATTTTCTTATTTATTTCTGAAACAGAAGAGGCATTTTTCAATAAAACTACTGAAAATGTAGTATTTGTTTCCCCTTTCCAATCATTTTTGTCGTGCACTGATAACCTGAACTTCTCACAGCGTCTGTATGATACATGGAGTGTGCAGCCAAAATCCCTTTTTGTACATTTAATGGGAAAAAGCTGAAGGTCACATCTACAGCCACCGGCCAATGACACCTCAGCATGCCGCTGCATAACTTTTTATACTAAATTCCATTAGATAAACCAGATTTCATTTGATCTTGAGTGACAAAACCTATTCTTTCCAGCTTTAGGCCCCGGAGGAGTACACTTTGAAGTTCAAACCTTTATTCATATTGATAGATCAAGACATTTTGCACCATCCAGAATGACAGCTTGTGTTAGAGTAACAAGAAAGAAAAGGAGGGAATATGAAAACAATCGACAATACCTAACTTTTCCGTCATGCAAACTTCTTCACGGTCTTTTACATACACCCCCATGGCTTTTACCCTATCAGGTTGCAGAGATTATGCATAGATTTCCATGAGGAAACAATGCAGATGTGATTGGGCAGACATTGGACTTGGAACACACTCAAACATTTCCACCCATTAAGAATGTCAAACGGTGAAATAAAAGATGTATGAGGTAAGGAACAACTGACGCCATGACTGTTTTATCACGATTCAGTGAAAGCATGTCTAAGGAGTTCTGAGCAAATGTCAGAGATAAACACTGGGATGGTGGGATGTGGAGGAAGAAAACATGGGAAAATCCCTTCATGGAAATTCATTTGTTCCTCCTCATTTCTTACATACAAGCTACTTTTAAAGCACCTCTGGAATATCTGGGAACCCCAAATAGATTGTGTAGACATTTATATTCCAGGAGCGTTGGGAGTTTTCGTTCGTACAGTAAAAAACACAGTGAGTGTCTGAACATCTGGTGCATGTTAGGCGTAAAGGAGGCGGATGTGACTCTGTGAGAGCACTTCACATACAGAGAACAAAAAACGAAAAAAAAAAAAAATGATAAGGACTAAGGTAAAAGATTGGCTGCTATTTAAATCTCCCTTTAGCAGAACATTCACACATATGGAGGAACATAAAACCTTCAGCTACGGTCTCTTTGCACCCTTTTGAAGTCAGCAGCAGTTCAACACGCTGGATTTGTTTGTGTTCACACCTGTTCTAAATGCTGTTCACGCTATTTTTCAAAGATCAGGAACTTTTTTTTTTTTTTTTAACCATCCTCACTGTGACTCTGTCTGGTTTCTGTCTGATGATAAGTAAAGTTGGTTTACAATCCAGTGTGCATCTGTGTTCACTTTGTGGCAGCAGTTTCAAGTGGGCTGTTTCAGAATCTGTGGTTGTTACAGATTTGAACAAACTCCTGTTTTATCTCTATTTGTCCTCTCGCAAACAGCTATGTGTTTCCTTCACATCGCTCTATAGGCCGTTTATTGCCCAAATAAAGACTTTGACATTTCAAGAAATATGTATATTAGAGTCAGATGAGAGGACTCATAGAGCTCTTATTGCAGTATAATAAATATGACACTAAAGCCAGCACATGGCTGAATTAGCTTTACATAACAACTGGAAACAAATAGAAACTTACACTATGGCAAGCTCCTTTAACATTTCATTTCATATACAGTATCTGTAAACTAAATTTGCACTTGCAATCATGTTAAATCACACAAAAATTTATGTATCAGTAGGGGTGAAATACTGTGTATTACTTGGCCTTGACTAATTCAGTAACCAAGTCAATTAGTGTGAATTAGTGAGTGTTAGAGGACTTTTATTACTTTTGGACAGAGTCGTGCTTTGCCTCGTTTCCAGTTTTTAGCTTAAGTAAAGCTAAAAGACTGCTGGCTTTAGTCTTACATTTACTATACAAGAATAAACACATTTTCCCATGTGTCAAAATATAAACGGTGATTTGGGTAGTTTCACCAAATTCCTGAGACTGAAACCAGTCAACAGCAAGGCATTAGAACAATGTCAAACATGTCAAACATTTACTATACTGGTGCCTCTATTTGATTCGCTGTGGAGATGCTTTATTGATTCAACATTTCAGAAGTGCTGCAGGACATTTGTATTTTTCTTAAACAAGTTCATTCATTTGACGCCATTAATCAAGGATTCTGATTTACTATGATTTATAAAACAGCATTTTATAGTCGAGGATGCAGGAGTATGACACAGCATGCACTGGGCAGCACATGAGATGAATGAGCGTGATTAAAAAGTAATCATGAGTGCTGCGCTATGGAAGCACTAGCATGTGAATCGGTGGCTTAAACGATGGAGCTCACATGCATTGGAACATAGAAACATATGGAAAGTTTCTTCAGAGCAAAAATCTGGTACGGCTCAGCTCGTGATGTAACCTGCTACAGTACATTAATCATCAACAGACACCATAGAACCATGCACCATTTATAGTGTGGACAGTCACGACGCCTCATTACAGGAATAGTTCGACACATTTTTTTGAAAATTTGACTTTTGTGGTTTATTGGCACTATGAGACTCCACTCTTATATCTGCTAGTGTCACTTTTGAAAATTCAAAAGGACGAACAGCATTGTTACAGTGTTTTCAATACGAGCCAATATTCTGTTCTGATGTTTGTTGTTTTATTCCAAAAATCAATCTGTCTGTCTGAATTGTACTTTTAATAGTGCATGCGAGGCTCTGAACCTGCTTTTAAACTATATGACACTCCAACTTTCAGAAATGCAATAAAATGAATTTGCAGTAAGTTCCAGCCTTCCTGTAAACAGTACTACGAAATCATCATCAATTTGTGTAATGTCAATTTGACTTTGATGTGGTTCTGAATGGGAACAGACTCAGACTAAAAAAAGAAGAAGAAGAACCGCACACAAACGTATATGAATTGCTTCACATAGAGCGGCCGGCCATTAGAACGGAATAGCTTTGATTCTTAGTTTGTCAACTAAAAGGAAGGAATGAAAACCCAAACCTGAGGGAGGAACGAAGCTCCTTTTGAACTTATAGGGGGGTTGACTCCCTAAAGGGCAAATATTCAGTCAGCATGCAGATGGTAAGTTCCACTGGCTGAGAAGCCAAAAGCAACAGCAGTGCAGCACTCCCTTTTGGATACTTCAAGAGAGGAGCCAACAGTTCTCCAGCTGACCTTGTAAAAAGACACTGAGGTTGTGAATTATTCCGGTTTAAAAACACATGTCCTTATATGCCCCATTACCTGTCACCAAAATGTCCCCCAGATGGGAAACAAAACAAAGAACTATGCAGTGTGTTTTATAGATAAAACTGGTTTTTATCCTCCCAAGTGGACCCCTTTGTTGCTCCTTAGTAGCTCCCAGTATGATTCATTTAAATCACAAATGACAGACACATATAACTCTCAAAAGGAAACTATAAAAACACAATCAGAGGCCAAGAATTGAGCATGGTTGAATTTCAGTCCTGTTTGATTTGGCTGCAACAGTGGATACTGGTGATAACAGCATGTGCGCGTTGAGGCTACAGGAAAAAGTCACTGAGCAGACGCGTTGTCACAGAAGGTGTCTCAGGTGTATCTGTGAACGGCGCAGCCAAAAAGGCTCAGGTGGTTTTAATAAAGGCGTCGGTGAAACAATCATTTCAACTCTGACCTGATTTTATGCTGCACATGATGCAAATCTGTTCCCACACAACAGCAACAACAGCAGAAGCTCTGTCTAACTTCCTTCCGTCCTCCTTTAGTTGTGTCTCCATCTTGTAAAAATAAAAAATGATCTGCTAACTATCACAACCACACTGTGTCTGATACATTGCATTTCCTGCTTCACAATAAAAGCCATCCTGTGGATCCCCAGGTACATTTAACCTGAAACAGCAGCAGACCCTGCTGCTGAAAGCAGATTCAGGGCTATTAATGAAAAACAATACATAGTATAAATAGCGTCAACACTTTACAGGACTTAATGAAAAGCTTAAGGATGTAACTATTACATTCCTGTTTCTCCCAGTGCAGGAGAGTCTCTGAAAGCCCTTCATCAGCCCAGAGCTGTGACCTCCGCTGCAGGAAGCGGCACATGGCGAGCACAGCTGCTGAGATCACTGGTTGAAGTCCAACAAGTGTTTTGATTCCTTTCGCCCGTCCCACAAAAGGTTCCGCCGATGTTTGTGAAATGTCTGACCTTCTCGCAGATGAAGCTGTGGCGGTGTGTTTGTTGAGAGATGAGGGTGGTCTCAGATGCTTTGTTGTTGTGACTTGAAGACCAATGATGTGAAACTCATGTAAAGGATCTTTGTGAGCTTGAGATGGAGTGTTGTAGGCAGGTATGTTACACATCACACATCAACTCGTGTGTCTTCCTTTCGCCCTACATTGTGGGCGTGAATGCATCTGATCAGTACATGCATTATTCAACTGTCTCTTAGATCCTCTTCCTCCCAGTGTTAATCAGTTTGTTTCTTCCCTTTCTTCCCACTTTAAATGTTCCCAGGCAGCTGTAAAATATCTTATTGCAGTCAGTCATCCCAACTTTTGACATGGTCCATCTGCTTCTATTAGAGCTCACTTATTTCTGCCTTATTTTCCAGTTCTTTTGGCCCAGTAAGGTTTTACGGCCAAATCATACAGAAATCAAGCACATTGTGGCAGCCGCACACAACGAGTTAGCATTTCTCACTTCAAATAGCAGACATCCCAGCGCGGCCGCTTGTCAGCAATATCTAGCATGCGTCGAAAATGGAGCGTGCGTAGTGTGACAAACATGTAGGGAAGATGTCATCTTGTATTAATTAGGTTACAACCACTTGGAAATTTAGAAAAGATTGATTTCATGGGAGGACTGAAGAAAAGATTTAGTTGTTTCTAAAGTTTGTGCCATGTGAGATGTCTCACTTCTGAAGTGGTCTGGAACGGGGCACGCATGTCCCTGCAGCCAGTTGTTAAATGTAAGATAAGTTGAGCTGCAATTAACAATATGGCGTCATACTTTTTGGGACAGGATGCTACTATAAACACACAATCATAGAAAGATATTTCAACACCGTAGGTGTTCCACATCTCCATACAGAGACGGATCTATACTGTGACAGGCCGCAGGATTGCTTTCAAACTTCAAACACAAGAGTCCTGCAGGTGATAGGATCATCTCCATCTGAAGCAATGTTTACTTGTCACCTTTTCTCATGAGCTGAAAGAATCCAGTGTTTCTCATTTCCGATTCTGGAAAACATGAACGCATGCTGTCTTTGTTTCATTTGTATAAAAGCTTAACAATAACCTGCTGTAGACGGGATGTCGTCAACATGGTTCTGATGGTAAGCAATGTGCGGTGAGCTTTAGGCGTCTTGCTGAGAGGTTTCGTTACCTTTGGAGTGATCGTGCTAAGCGAACTGTCTTGTAGGTTCATATTGAAGCGACCGACATCAGAGTGGTGTCAATCTTAGGCCCTCGGGATGAAAAACTAAACTGAGTACCCCACCTGCTTAGGAGGTCTTTAGAGGTCACACAAGATAAGTAACCCAGTATTTTTCTTATTATAGAGACTCCACCATCCAGAGGTGAGGTAGTCCTTGTATTTTGAGAACAAAAGAGCCTCAAAGAGTTCAAAGTATCCAGTACCAAAAATCGAAAAGTAAGTGAAAAGAAATGATTTTCTGCACCTGATTTTTTTAAACAATCTTTTTTGATTTTTTCTGGGACTGCTCAAGAGGTCAGCTGGAAATTACTGATCAAAATCAATCATGGAAATATTATCGCTAAATGATGACTTGGCAAAACCTTAAACAACTAGGCAAAAAAAAAAAAAAAAGAGAGGGGTGGGGATGTGGGGGGTGACTTCGTTCCAAAATAGCTGGAGTAGAGTCGGGACCGTGTAACCAGACATTTCAGCAAGTTCATTCAGACATTTGTGTGGGTGATGGTGCGGGGGTCTGTGTGGGCTTGCACAGGCACTGCCTTGCTCCCCAGAGAGCGGGGAGGAAAAACGCTTACCGAGGGTCAGCGTAGTGCTGTGTCACTCTTTCCTCACAGAGAAACTTGGAGAAAAATCTCCTCCAGTTTCCCCCTCCGGGCTACAGCAGCTGGCAGAGCAGCTGTTGTGATGACCTGTGAACCCCCAGTGGAGGAAGAGAGTCTCAGTGACTCAGCTCCCAGAGGTGTCTGTGAATGTGAGCGAGAGGAGGGAAAGTGCCGACAGTTCTGGGAAAGCCTTAGTGAGAAAGAGAGAGAGAGAGAAATATGTGCAAACATGGGTTGTGTTTCCATGCATTTTTTTTTTTTTTTTTGCAGAGAGGAAGTGAACATAAAAATACATAATTTCTCAGATTTAGAGATAATGGTAAAAGAAAAAGTGCAAGGAAGGAGACCTCACAGCAAGCTCAGAACACATACATTTGACCAGAGATTACACTGGGATCCCCCAGGAAGACTATAGGCTATAGGGAGAAATACTGCTGAGCTAACTTACTTCGCTTGCTGCCGATGCAGCCCGGAGCTGCATCTGTCTAGTGGAAACTGAAACCTCGCCGGGGTGCTAGAAGAAACATTAAGACAGTCTGCAAATCATCAGAACTGATCTACTGGGGAACATTAATTAGTCACAGCTAATTTCATGGTAGTCCGATTTTGGACTTATCTGTAGTGTCACACAGGACGGAAGGGAGGCACTGAAGAAAGTTTTGTGCATTGGGTTTCAATTCATCTGAGCAGGCGTCCCTGTTTGTTTGAATCGAATTGTCACTTATTTGTCACGGCAAATGGCCCAATGTTCCTATAAGAGTAAGAACAGTCTCATTGTAGGCCTACAGGCACAGAAGCCACTCCATGTTTGCCTCACTGGTCATTTGGAGGCATTTTACGACTTCACACTGAAGCCATTGTGAAACTTCACGGTGGAACATATTTAACGCTTAATGTCACCGAACATGCAGTATATCATGACCCCGTGTGTTTATGTGGTGTTTCCGTCCCAGCCTTTAAAGTTGCCGCCATGATGAAATGCAACTACAGCAGTCTGTAGTTGGTAAGGAAAATGTGTTTGGAAGATGGCTATCTGCATCATTTTTTAAGATAAGACACCTAAAATTATAACATGACTCATGATGTTTCCTGCTTGCTCCTTCTTTTAAATTGTTCCACAGAAAGACATGAGTAATTTCTTCCTCAGGCTCTAAATGAAAGGAGGGTGGGGGTGGGGGGCCACATGGTGGAGGTACTATTAAGCCTGATGGTCTTCATCCGTGTGGGAGAGACATTCCTAGAGGATGATATTGGGGGTTTCATAATCCTGGTCCTATCAGTGATGGATATCACAGACCATCCCTGTCTGCCTTTCACTGCCATAGATGACAACTGGAAGAATTGCGGTCTTCCCTTTTCCACCCCACTCCCACAAACACATGCCCTCACCAAATACTGTGTGACAGCAACTGGCACTATTCTGAATTTAATAAAAGATTCCCCATGTTTTAGCACATTCATCTCATTATGTTTCCAGATACCTCATTTGAAATAATCGTGTATAAAGGCTTGTGATATAATCCTAAAAGACCGAGACTTAAGCTGTCCCAGACTGAGCCCTTCAGTGTTAGCAGATGTGCTAAGGAAATGTGTAATATCACACTCAAGATCATCAAGGTCAACAGGTCGGGTGTTTGTCTCACAATCGCCTGATATAATCCAAGTTGAGGTTGCTGGAGTAGAAACGTCTGCACATCGTAACGTTGACCAGCACAGTGACAGCATGGACCAGTACATGTTGCACTATATGGTGAATAAGGACTGACACCATCCAGGACGCCATTCGTCTTGGAAGTAATGCCTGGTTACTGAGTTGAACATATTAACGTTTGCAGCTTACATCACAGAATTTAAGTATATTGTTTTACCATTTTCCCCACTTTTATTTCTTAATGTGGACTATTTAACTATTTAAATGCTAATCATTGGATATTTTGCCTCAAGAAGATGGAGAAATGTGAAGCTTGACGGACCTGCCCAGACACATTTGCTAATCTATGACTCATCAGTGTTCACCACACTGTTTACCAAACAGTCAGTTAGAAAATACCTATTCATTAGTTCACGTTGTGTTTTCATGATCATATCAGATTCGTCATGATCGCATCTTGTTTCAATATGAGGTGAACAACAATACCAAAATGCTGCATAATATCCTGGTGGTTTAGTCTAAATGCTGCAATTAGGGGCAGGTTATTTTTGAAAGAGGATTAATCATTATTCTTTAATGGTCTAATAAATCTTAATCTGAACAACAACAGTCTTTTCTTCCCATGGTTTTACAATTAGGAAAGACAACTAAGTTCTGGAGAAGCACACACCAGATGTGGAACTCGGTGTCTATTAAAATATCTAACTGAAGATTAATCAGAACCAGTCCGATAAACAGGCCCCTGCTGTACTTTATTATAAAACTAACATTTTGCCTTTTTACGACTTATCAGAGCAAAGCCAGCTGATTGAAGTTCAGCCTGATGTTTACTTTTACATTTGCCTCACAATCTTTTGCACATTGCTTAATTTTTTAGTAAATCATATGTTTTTTTTTTTCTTTTTTCTGGGAAACAGGCCACCTAGGAAATTCTGAATTTAACACTGATTTAAATTAAGAACACAGTGTCATTTTTGATGGCAGCTTGACCACTTGGCCCAAGTTAATACAAGTTTCTGTTTAACCTTTTCTTGCACAGCTGCTGAGTAAAACAGTCAAATCATTGTGTGATCTCATGATTCTTTTCAAATGAAGCATGACTGGTAGGTTTTGATGTCTGATGAAGCCTGTTATTTGGGCCTCATCCTCATCCCTAGATGTCAACTGGCTTGTGATTAAGAGGCTGCTTTGGCCGTTTGGTGGCTATGGTTTCGCCCTCAAATGTATCTAAACGGCATTTCTGACTAATCTGAAAATGTGTACAGTGAGCAAAGCAACTTTACATTAGCACTGACGTGCTTTAAATCAAATGCAGTTAAATAGCCTGCTTCGTTGTGCTTTAATGTTTGTACATCGGAGGGACATCGGATTAAAGGAAATGAAGAACTGTCAACTATCAAACCCACAAAACATGAGAATAAATATGGGAGCTTTATTTGGATCCATACACCAAATAAAATATTCCACTTGTTCTGGATCTAGATTTAAGTAAAGTTTGCTAAAACGTTATGTGCAACAACTGCCAAGCTGTTTTTGGAAATTACTGATACTCGATACACCTCATTAAAAAACAATATATTATTATAATTTTATTTAATTCTTTTCTTACTTTATGTCTTTGGCAGGAATAAAATGGTTAGATGGCTACAGTAGTTAGCACTGTACTGAAGTCTCATCTTGAGTCAATTAAAAGTGCTTGTTTTCATTGTCTCCTGCAGATCTTCACTCACTGGTGCCAAAATGATAATCTCACTGCCCATCAGCTCTGAACCCCTCAGGCTCCACAATTATTCTGTCAAAATCCATCTAGTTTCACTTTTTATGGTTTATGTTTATGTCACAATATACTGTACTGTAGCTCGGGGTTGTTTGGGTTTGTGGGGCTTATTCATCACTTTCTGTATAGACTTTGACTTCAGTATTTGGGAACTTAAATGTTCCTTGGCTCAGGCCGACTTCAGTTGCAGGCAGAAGACACCAGAGACTGAACGCTGGAGATTTCTTGTCTGCAAACGTCCCGTTTTTTTCTTTGTTTAGCTTGTGGGTTTAATCCTTCCTGCTGTTCTGTCTTTAATGCAATTCCATCTCAAAAGTCTGTTTCACAACTTAACCCACAGAAACTGATCCTGACTCATTTAACTTGTCCTGGTGACATTGTGGTTAAAGGTGTGACCTATGAAAAATCTGGCTCTGAGCATAAAGTATATAAAGTATCTGTCCAATCTTTGATGTTCTTTCAGTGGACTGACCAGAAAATTGCAGAGAAAACACTAATTATTTCTGTGGGGATGTCCTCATGACCACGTAAGAACAAGCCTACTGTTTTGTAGTCTGTCTACTAGACTACCTTATATCCACACACTGCACTAGATGGTTTATGTAAAGGGTTAGTAATTGGCTCAGGCAGTTAAGGATGCTGTCAGTGTAAAAGCAACCATTACACTAAGGGTGTGTGTTGCTGCTTTTTTTTTTTTTTTCATGACAGCCAGAACACTACAGCTGAAGCTCTGGTTCTGGTCACATCACAGACAGTACAATGCTAAATACATGGCAGTACCACTGTCATATTTACTTCATCTCTGAAAAACACACCACTGCTCATATGTTTTCAATTACCCAATGTTAGTTGTTGTATTTCAATGATGTGACTGAAGATGCAGCCAGGTTGCAACAGATGTCTTTGGTTTTGTTCCTTACTGTAGTTCCTCTAACCCAACTGCACCCAACAGCTTGGAGAGATTGTATCAGCGGACCCCTCTCAGGCTTCACTTAGGTCTCTGTACAGTCAGATAAAAATCACTTTTCTCCCAGATTGATGAGGGAAGTCGACAGAAGGCTCTTGAGTAATTTGAAGGTAGTTCCGGCCTTATCTTGGGGATTCCTATAAGTTAACTTGTGCCCTATATCATTTTGCAGGAACACCTGCACACCGACTCTGCTTCAGGAGATGGTGATTTCATGTCCTGTCTGCAGATTTAAAAGTTATTATGATATAAATGTTTCCAATTTCCTGTTGCACTTTCTTCATTATTCTGGAGAGACATCTTCCCCAGACTGAAAGATGATCTTGAAACTGCAATGTTGTGTGCTTGTCCCTGCTTGAGAGACACCCTGGGCCTCTTGGGTGAATTGTTAATTAAGCAACAATCCCCAGGAGGAAGCACCACTCTGAAGATACACAATGATTCCACAGTATATCAAATATACTGTATCATGATCGTGACACAATCAGCGATAATTCATAACAAATGTTGTTTATTATAATGTCAAGATTTATTGCTGCTATATGGCGGTCCTTTAAGACCACATTATGGATAATTTGCTTTGAAAAATGATTATAGTAGCACAGATTGAGCAACAAAAACATTTAATGTGTACTCATACTGGTCTCTTAGGAATTAGCATTTACGCAATGTGTACTGTAAGTTGGAAAATTACCATAAGTCGAGTCCTTGAATGCACTACACCCTGCAGACATCCCCAGGCTCTGGAAGGAGTATTTTCTTTAATTAATGTGTGCAGCTGCTTTCTTTGGATACCAATGTGGATGTAGAGAAACTCCTTGGTTGGTTTGTTTCGGAGTCAAGGCTGAGGGTTTGTTGCAGTGTCCCTCTGCAATGAGTCAACTGGCAGAATTCCACTAGACCGTGTACTCCTCTGGCTGTGCGTCACACTGTTTAGACCATTAAGGCCAAATTTATGATGACGGCCACTGAGGTACAGCTTGTTAGAGGAACAGTGCTGCCTCCAAGTAAGTAGTGACTGGGAAATTCCAGTTAACCATGCGTGTTAGAGAAAGTGATTAGTCACACGGGGGAAGAACAGTAGATTTAACCCACAAATGAATACACAATGCTCTTGAGAATGCTGAACATTAGCTGATGCATCTCTGCAGCTTAACTCTTTTTGTTGAGGAAAAGTCAGTGTGAGTAAACCAGAGTTTTGCAATAAAAGTAGCATGTGTAATAATGCTTAGGAAAGATAATAATACTTAAATGAACATTTTAATTAGCCATATTTAATAAAACCCAAACTCAAGCTGGAGTCAGTCTGTAAATAAACCACTACATGTGTTGTGCTGCAGAATTTGTCAGCGAGGAATGTCAAGCACAAGCTCTCACACATTCACAAGTTGTTTTGTGCTATTTTGCTAATTCTGATGGTGCAATAAAATGCAGCAATGCACCGGCAACAGCAGTAGCCTAAAGATGACAACACAGATGCAAATTTAGCTTTAAGTCTCAAGAATCCAATCCTGACTTTATTAACCATTAGCTCTTCCACTTTTCCTATTAGGCTGTTAAATGCTGCACAATTGCTCATCACAAAAATAACATGCTACTTCATGAGTATGTGACCCATTCAAGTGTTGGGCTGCTTTGTTGATCAGCAGTTTTTGTTGGACAAGCGAGTATTTTTGGAAAAAGCAAAGTAAGGCTGAAATCGTGCCACAGCAAACAGTAAAGCAGGTTTAACATCAAATAACGTCAGTGCAACAATAATAACATTAAGAGGTCTCAAACCTTATGTACCTAAATCAAATCAAATCATTTTCTCTGGCAGACTGAGAAAGGTGAATTGTTAATTCAATTGATTGTTCAGGTTATTATAGGCAAAATATAGCAGCGATTAGCTTCCCTTGAATTAATGTTAATGGAACACTTTTGATTAGACACTACTAGGTTCACTGAATAATGAATGTGACTTTAGTGAGTAAAGCTCAAGCTAGAAAAAACAAACCTGAATAGTGGAAGAGTCACAAAACACATATCTGAATGTACTCTCACTACCCAGGATGCATTTTGTCTGGCAGAAATGTCCTCTCAGGGCCGTTTTTCTTTTAGGACTTCATTTAATGGGATTCTTTGTCAACTTTTATGTCTGCTCTCTGCTAAAACGGGGTGGCTATGAAATGTCTGCCTTGGCGCTCGGCAGCCGTTTTACACCTGTGAGTTGTTATTGATTTATTTATTTATGGTCTGAATGTCTGCCATGCCTGCTGTGAAATATGTGCAGAAAATGGGATCCTTGTCTTTGCAGTCAGGCACTGTCTGCTTCAATTAGAAATGTTCAAACCGTAGCCGGAACTTTTTCCACTGTTTGCTCTTTATCCGCTCACATTTTCCATCTGCTATGAAAGTTTAGGTTTCATCGTTCGGGAGTAGCAAATTCTTTCTTTTTGCCGTTTTATTTTGGTAGGGGGTGGGGTCTCTTTTACACCTGACTTATCAGCCAAAATGTAATAAAGAGTCAATCAAAAACCAAAAAAAGCTGCGAGACAAGCGAGCATCAATGCATGTCTGTTCGTTTCCAGCCTCGTGTGACACAGCTGCATATCTCACATGTTTTGAAATTTGTCTCATCTTTCCAACCTCTTAAAACACGTCCTAACCAGACATTTATGAGTGCTTTGTAATTACCATCATATAATGCATCAGAAAAAAAAAACTTCATGAATCATTGGAAAACCTTTAAGATGTTCTTTTCCACAATCATTCCAGTAAAACCTCTTTTTTTTTTTATTTTGGAGAGGGGGAGTTAAAACCAGAGTAGAAGAGTGGATGTTTCTTTGCTGAGGTGCTTGTAACATTTTTTGGACTTGGTTTCAGTAAAGCATGGTACTAAATGAACCGTGAGGACAATGTTCTTCATGCAGTCTCATTCCTTTTATATCTTTGTCACATGCACATGAAAATCAAACACATAACTTTTTATTTATTTCAGATTTTTGTTCAGATGTGTGTTTGGCAAATTGAGGTTTGGTTGAAATGAAATGATTTCAGTCAGAGGTACTTATTCTGTGTTAAAGAATACAGGACCCCAGTTGCAGAAATGATCACAGAATAAAGTAATAAAGCTGATTGCGACAAAAGAAATACAGCAGGCGGGTCGAAAGAAAAACCCATTCGAGATAAAATCTCATAGGTAAATGCTTCCATGTATTGTTTGAAGTACAATCTAGATGATTTATGCTGGACTCAAATGTCTGGGAACATGGCAGTGATGCAAAAAAAGGAGAGACTGTGAACTTTTCTGTGGGTAACATGCAAACCAATTCTTGTTCCATGCAGTGACCCTGGACAATTGGGGTTTCTCTTTGATGGAAAATTAAAACGTCTACCCCAGCATTACACCAACAAGTATGGGGGTGCAATACCACACTCCTCGAATCACTGCCAGGAATCAGGACCATGTTGTTTTGTTTCAAACCGTACAGTAATGTTAACTGAGGGTGAAAGATCGCATTCTTCCAGGCCAACCCCATTCGTTGGCTGCACACACAGAAGCAAGAGACAACCAGAATATTTTCCTAATTACTTTAAACCTCTTTTTGAATGATGCTGGGGAAACTGAGGTTGCTTTCTGAGAAGATGTGGCATTGCTATATGCTTTTAAGGAGGAGAAGAGGAAGGAAGAACCTTCTCGTTTTTCTTAGATCCAAAGTCTGATTTAATGCTTGGATGCTTTGGCTGTCTCAATAAAGCAGAGTACCTGTAAAAACGATCCTGCTGTATAATTAAAGCCTTGTAAAATGATGATTCACTGTTATTATTCACACCATTATTCATGAAAACAGCTTAATTAACTAGCGAAGCAGCAAGACACGCTGTACAGACACAGTCTTAATTCTGTGTGAAACATAAACTTAGAAAGGTTCAAAACAATGTTGTTTCATAATTTATTCTCAAAGATCTTCTGATAGTGCGAAATAAATAATCTGTGTGGGCCATGAATCTCACAGTCCATACGTGCCCAATTATCTCCTCACTCCAACACTGAGCATTTTAGCATCTTGTTTTGGTTTTACAACCCATAACTTCAGTAATTTGGTTCACACGTTTTCAGTGTCAGCAGTCTGATAAGCTCACTGTGTGTGTCTTGCCAAGCACTAAGTGGCAGACAGATAGAGGGGGATTTAGCAGTTAAAGACACAGATAACACTCTCAGGAGCCGGTGGAGAACAAAGTAGAGCTAAAGAAAAGAGAGTGACCGATAAACTTATTGGTCACTTCGTGACATAGGGCAAAGGTGGTCAGGTCAGGCTTTGTTTTTCCTGCTGTTTTTGTTAGCATCCCCTCCCTGCTGGGGGTATATTAAACTTAATTTAGTGCCACCTCCTGATGTTTGCACCAAAACGTGGTTCCAGTGGCCGTGTCTCCAAAGCCAGTGTTGGTCAGAAAAAGCAGAATCTGGGACAATGGGTAGAAATTCACTCACGGGAAGGTGAGTTCCTCTAGTGATAAAAAAGGCCTTTTAAAAGGTCACGATATCTCAATGTTATGTTCACAGTCTGTTTCCTCTGCACCCATGTGGCCAAAACAAATCTGTGATGGCGGTATCATGTCCACGGTGCGTGTGTGTGTACAATATAACCCTGTGGGAAAGCAGCCTCTGCCAGTAACAATGAAAATGACTTTATGGAGAGCAATTAAGGGATGCAATTACACTGAATGGCTACTGTGTTGTTTAAAAAAATGCCATCTATAAATAATAGAACAAAGAAATATCACCACACATATTTATATATATATATATATATATATATATATATATATATATATATATATATATATATATATATATATAAAAGTCAAGATAGAAAGATACATAAACCATAAATCTGCAACATTACTAATGCTGTACGAATAGGATGGGTACATTTTTGTCTTAGGTTCCAGACAACTGTGGGAAAATCTGTGGTAAATGAAATCAGAGATCATTAGAGCAGTGATCAACAATGAGAGTGAGGGCACCTACAGGACAGAGGAATCCCTGGTGCTCTGGCTCCGGCTCAGAGAATGAGATGCATGACCAACCGTCTCTTTTCTCTGTCTGCACATTAACAAGAGCCACAAAAGTGCCACTTAGCAACATGTGAGTCTCAGGTCAGCTGTAGCTCTTATTGAGGGTTTAATGGTTATGGTGGTCAGAGGTTACTGAACTGAACAAAAGATGCTGCTTGGTTGGTGGTCTGAGCCTATTCCGTCTTTGACCTTTGACTCTCTCACCTTGTTACACAGTTTGAGATCATCTTGCACCACTAACAGGGGACTGACTCCTCCAAAGACTCTCTGAAAGTCTGTGAGACTGTTCTCTTATAACGGGAAATGTGGCTAAAACACAACAGAGTCCTATTAACTCGATCAGCTGGAATCTGATCTTTCTGTTTTAGCAACCGGCACGACAACCATGCAATTATAGGTTTTACAAAAATGTCAGCACCTCGTTGAGCTTGCATTCTGTGACAAGGATAAGAAGTTTGCACTCTCTCCCATGAGTTTTGGCGTCGGACAAATCTCCGCAGTAGCGTGCAGGCCTGAATGTCACAGGTAGTAAAATGTAATGCGTTTCTCCTGTTATCACTATTATGGCAGATTTGCGCATATTGTAATTGTGGTTTGCATGCTTGAATGACCTAAATGACCAAATGTTTCGTTGGCTCAGAAGCTGCAGAAGCAGTGCTCGAGCATCAGAGGCTGATTATTGTATCCGTCTGTACATTACATCATATGTACATTCACAGTGTGGTAAGTAGTCCGCTGGCTTTCAGTCAACTGCAGTGTCGAGGACTCCAGTGCTTCTCATTAGCCCGTGTAAATAGCACATCCTGACTCACTCTTTAATTGAACATTAGGAAGGAGGCTGTCATGCCGAAAATAGCACAGATTGGTCAAATATGTGCTTGAGTCGAGGGCAAATACTATCAGTTTCCTTGCCAAGAGTTGTGGTTTGAGGCATGTCAAGGCCAGATTTCTTAATTGGATTTTTCACATTCGGCCTTTGAAGATTATTTTAGCATCTGTTCTGCCGATACTGGTACTAAATGTTTTGTTGTGATGTTATAGGAAAAAGTTACACCCTCAGCTTCCCAGATCTCATCAATGTTCAGCCCTTGTGATAAAATGTTCTAATTTATTTATGAGAAAAATTAACTGTTCCACTTTTACACCATTGTGGTTCCTGGGATTTTACAGAACTTCCCCAGACAGCCCCAAAACAGAAAACCAACATGCTGTATGGATCTTGTACTTATAAGCATAATGCACTGAACTGAACAGCGAATGTCGTCCGTTAGAGTCTTCAGAGGGCATCACAGTAACAACAGGTCACCATCAGTCAGTTTCAAGTCCAGTGTATAGCGATTATTATTAAATTCAACTATAATGCTCCTATTATTACTTAAACTATGTACAGCAACGGTCTAACGCCCCTATAGAAATAAAGCGAAGTCCCCAGAGTTCTGGAGAAATGAACAGGATGTGGCTTCTACTGTAAACTGAAAATAAAAACACCAAGTATGAAGTAGGTGATTAACAAGAGCTGCTTAAGTTGGTCTTAAGCAGCTGTTAAATAATGATTTCAGTTAGTGTAGACGACAGCTTTCATGGGAATATAGGGTTACTTAACATATACTCATGTTACATATGAGTTACAAACATATGCAGCTTCAAATGGGAAATCAGTATTACCAATAACTAAATGTAAAATATTGTATAAGTCGTAAATGTTTTATCACACGAATGGTAAACGTGCACTAACATGTAGATCTAGCTTTTATCTTTCCATGTGAGGCTGTGCAGCCCCGTAAAATCTCATTAAAATCTCCTATTCCACTGACTCACTGACTCCACACAATGCTTTTGTTTCCTGGAACTTAATTTTATAGATGGAAATTGATTCATTTAAAAGAAAATTAGAGCTTGTGCGCAATGCCTCATTTTCGGTGTTAACTTTATGATGGCAACAATGACTGCTTTCCCTGCATCGCCCAGAGAGCAATTATAAAAACATTTTCCTCCATGTATTAAAATGAAAACACCACAGGGCTTTAAAAAGCAACTCAATTTAAACTGAAGAACATTAGCGATGTTACACTTGTTCTTCTCTATGTATACTACATTTGGCACAAAATAGTGTGGTGTCCAAGAGGATGGACTAAATGGGCTGATTGATTGTGCACAACACGCAGATAATTCATAATTCATTGTGCCATGAAGGATTTTACTCTTCCTATGTCTTTAGGGTCACCAGGATAAAGAAGTTCAGACTTCTCCTAAGTGTCCAGCTTTTAAAGCCGCCTGCACTAAAACTAAAGGTGCCTTTGTTGGCCTTGAACTGTTGTCCTTTCAATTCAACCAGAAAACCACACTCCCAGCCAGCCGGTTCTGCCGACCCCCACTACCTGTGAGAGGAAGGACCTGCTTGCTGTCTGGGCTCTGTGACTCATAATGTCCACAGCTGAGACGCCTTCCACACACATTCATAGCTCAAACAGTAAATCCTTATGTGCACGCTTTTCAGTACCTACACTACTGTGCATCTTTCAAGCTACTGTATATTCAAATGGTTTGTATGTGCAGACAGAATAGAAGTATCTGTCGTGGACTGTATGGAAACATACAGTAAATATACTGTACTTTAAGGAACTATTCAGTAAATAACTATTTGCAAGTCAGAAGCAGATTAAGATAAATGTATTTCTGTTGGGATGTTGTGGTCTGACTCTACAGCTACGCTGGAAATATAGTATCTTTGTAAACAGTTCATATTCATAATGCACAGATTTACATTTCCATAATGTTTAGTAAACCCTGGGGCCTTGAACTCCATGAAGTGGAAAGAAAAAAAAAAAAAAGCATGACAGATTCTTGCACCAGTGGCAAAGATCTAAGTGTTGCCATATGTCCATGTAGACATACAGCAACCATCGTGTAACAGGAGAAATGCAGACAAGCACAGATAGTTTCTGCTTTGCGGTTTGTTATAGGATTCAGAAATAAAATTACCGCACCGCTTGCAGTGATTGCCAGGATGAATGTTCTGTGTTACAGCCATCAAGGGGAAGCGGTGAGGGAGATCACAAACACCAGAGTTAGCATTTTTGCATGTACCTTCTGTTTGAGGCATATTGTCATGCAGTAGTTGGTGCTCTTTGGACAGGCTGAAAGGCAACTATACTTAGAGAGCACGCGTTGAGAAATAGACACAAAGCATTTACAGTGAAGCAACAAATGCATGTAGGATGCATGAGGAGGTCACAGTAGAGAAATGCTCCCTCCTTCAACAAAGCTCCACTCAACACTTGCAGATTTATTGTACATTTAGGCCATTTGCAGCTCACTACAGCTGTTCTCTGGCCTGCTGGCTACTGTCAATCCATGCTTCTTTATCTTTTCTAAACTACATCCATATTGTAATATCTTGCTCCTCTCCTTTATTCACATTGGACAAAATTAAGGCCACAGTTCCCATGATTGGACCAAAGGATTTCATTGGCCAACATTAGCCCACACTAGTACTGTATTGTTGAGTTAATGTAATTAATGCCATCTACCACTAACCACTAACTAATTTTCTTCTGGACAAATAGTCAATATTTGTCATAACAGCACTTTAAATTCACTGAATCATCAACATCAGCAGGTGTCAGAAGAGGCTGTAATTTTCATGAAGCTACAAAGAAACAAACCCCGGGAACCTCGTGTGCTTCTCATTACTCAGCCACTTACCTACTCATTTGCGCATCTCACAACATGGTTTTAAAGCTGTCACTGGATTTTCAAAGACACCCCATCACGTACCTCAGTGGCTAGCAGATTAATGGAAAAAATGGAAACACATGTTACAAGGAGCTCTTAGACGTGAGGAGCTGTGAGCAGTGTGAGAGGAGCCGGTCTATGTAAAGGTAATCAAACTGGCTTCACTTGATGTACATCAGCAGCGCTAATAATCACGTCTGGATCTCGTGGTGGCATCGTTGTTGCTCACCTCGTATCTTTTTTTTTTTTTTTTTTACAGCATAACCAAAAACAGACTTTCCACTAGAATCTGTCAGCAAGAGATGAGTAAAAATCTGCCTGGTCACATTATCGAAGTCCAGATTGAGGAGCAGTTGTTTCCAGAAGGATAATTCACAACACATGTACTTCAGAGTTGAAGCCTGTGAGCTTGAGGGACTAACTAATGCAGTGGTAGCACTTAATCCTTCTTCATTAAGCCACGATTAGACCTTTTTAATAATGAGTCGTCCTGGTAAAATGGCACGTGGGTCAATAAGAAGCGGCCACTTTTCATAACATGTTTAAATAAATAAGGATGTTTACTGTTCATGATACTGCTGTTTTATTCACTTTTGAAACCTGCCTAAATGGGGAACACTTTATTATTAATACCATAACTCTGTCTGCGGCAGGAATATGAAGTTAGCTGCATTTTAACAGCTGTTGAATGCATGCATGTTAACAGCTGTAACTATTAATGATAGCCTTCGTGGCCGTGACAATCGCGAATGAAATATGGAGCTGCACAAGCAACTGTGATTTCTTTTTTCCCCCCTCTCTGTTTGTCTTTAAGCCATTGATAATCTTCCAGCATTAGCACAGAGATGTGCCCAGGCCGCAGCTGACAGTCTGAATTACAACCGTGCTAATCTGCCCGTCAGGGTGGTCACGCCGCCGGGCAGCTCTCCTCCACACATTAACTGAAGCCTCACAGCTAAGCCAGAGCGGAGAGAATGGGATAATAAGGCTGTAGTGTTTATTTGGCTGTACAGTGAGGACAGAACAGGCTGACAGAAGCCCCTCAGATGGAGAGACGGTCAAAGGTGATGAGTCAAACACTGCTACTCCTCATTAAGTAAGTAGTTATTTACCATTTAAATGTAAATGGTGGATGCAGTTGATTGACAGCTGGGAGCTCCAGTGCCTGATGCTAAATTCCTCTAACTGGCTAGAAGAGCGAGTCTTCACAGTGGGTTGCACCTCACCACTGCCAGGCTGTCTGAGTTACAGGGGCCTTTGACAGCACCTTACATGTATATTTGTACTGAAGAATTAAGTGACTACACCTTGCGTAGACTCTGTGATGACTCACAGATAAGAAAGGTGATAAAAGGTGGTAAAAGGGAGGTGGCGGCTGCAAAAAGAGTGAACTCAGACGTCAACATCCAATTCAAACCCAACAATCCCCGAATCAAATAATAAGTCAGAGTGACACTCGCTGACAGGGAGATCCACCACAGTCTAGACATCTCATATGAAGCAACATGGCAGTGATAGGATTATTAACCAACCAAGTGCTGTTGTCTTTGAGCATCAGCAGTTACCAGCTGTGTTTTTTACAATAGTGAATTTCTATGAAACCTCTTTTTCTGCCAGCCGTCTCTCTCTTGTTCAGACTTTTAAATGAACATAATTTATTCTTTTTTTCCTGCAACACGGAGGATAACATTTTGTTTGAGATAAAAGCAGCCTGCCGCAGTGTGGTAGATGGAATATTTCTTTTCTTTGTCTACCTGTCCCTGGCCTTCTATTGCAAGCAGCAACATATACACATCCAAATCTTATTTTGCTTGCACAAATCGTGTAATTGTGAGATACACTGAGCTAACCACTAAAATCATTTTGGCTATAATGTCCCTCAAATGTAATCAGCGTTGAGTAAAATGAATGTGAAACACAGGACTTCTGTGTACGGCTCTGGAGTTATGCTATGTTTAAAGTATTCAAACTTCGTTAGCTGCTCTGCTCTGATTGTTTTGCGTCAAAACTGCATATTGCACTAACAACATTTCCAACATGCCTGGAGACGGAGTCTTCCGCTTGGATGCGGTTCAGCGTGTGACACCAGCTAAATTGAGATCAAGTTCTCAAGGAACAACACCTGGAACAACACTGCTATTCCGATCCATTATGTTTAAGTGGAAGCAGAAACATGTCCATTCCCACAGATGTACCATCGGACCACTTGGATACATGAGCTCGGTGAATGGGTCCAGATCGCGTGAGCTCTCTGAACTGACCTGGCAGCAGGACCACAAGCCCTGCTCACTTACTCCTGCTCTGAGCTGCATCTAGTCATATCATTACACTACAGATTGATATTAATGAAGATAATAGAGGCAAGTAGGACTGCCTGATTTCACTGGGATGCTGCAGCCATGAAGATTACATAGTCAATTGAGATTAAGAAGACCGGATCACATGGAAAATATTTTTGTGGAGGATTATCGTGGAGGGTCTTGGCCAGTACTCTAACATAACATCTGGGAAATTAATGAGCTGTTGTTTGCAGATGCCTCATTGTTTACGTGACTTTTTTTTCATCTGTATATTTAATGTCTGTTGCATCTTGTTACCAATTCCTACATTACCTCATGCTGATGTCAGACAAAATCTGTTTTCCTATTAAAGTTAAACTTCAAAATGATGAATACATTCCACAAGACTAATGCACAGGCTAAAATATGACTATTGTGCTTTAATTGTACAAGTTTCCAACAACAATCAAGCAGGTTCTGTGACTAATTGTTAGCAAACCAATGCTGCTAATGTGGTTCTTAAGTGCATAGACATGCTTGCATTGACATTTCAGTTTTATTTGATTCTTCTTGTTAGCAATTGTTATTTTCCATAGCTTAAATTGTAAAAATGATTATTTTATATTGTTTTGCAGCTTGACACTGTTGTATTTCATTACATAAACCATGGTGGTGTGATATCAAATTGTTCAGTAGCCTTTTACATAATATAGACTTTTGTTGTTCAGTGGTTTCTGGCATTGTCACCCAGAATATATTTTTGCGTCTGAGCCTCTCCTCGTATCAATGCAGCCATGTGCTGAAACATTTTCCTCAGTTCTCTGTCCTGTGGTTTGTTTTTTTGGAAAGCTTGTATTTCCAGGAGATTTGCTCCAGGCTTCAAACAAACACTGGAAACACCTCAACTGGATTTGAAATTAAGCTGGAGCCTAATCAGATACTGGTGGGCGAATGCACACAATCAGCAGAAAGTTCCACCAACCAGAGGCAAAAATAAGTGGGGAGGATGAAAATGTTTAGGCGCCAGAGAACGCCAGAATTCTGCAGATGGACCCGTTCCATTTGGTTTGTAGATTTTTTTTTTTTCCATCCTAATAAAAGTTAAAGTTCACAAATTCTTGGCCTTTTCCACTTGTTTTGTTCTTAAAGCGTCACATAATCCCGGCGAGCACTGAAATATTAAGAGTAATTTGTCTTTCATCCACGTTGTCATTCACAAATTGCATTAGCCGTTTCCTAATTTGAACCCAGATGCTACTGTAAACAAATTGGATGAAGTATGATAATATTATTTAAATGATTTGCTGTTATGGCAGAGATGATCGCTCCTCCTGCCAGAATGGTAGGAAACAGTTCCTCTGAGTCGGCCAAGATAAACAAGACAATTTAATGATCTTCCCAGGTAAGTTGTTTTTCTTTTTTGGGGGGTGGGGGGGCTTATGGTGAAAGAAACCCGGCTTTAAAGCAAAGAAATGTCAAAGCCTTACTGGCGTCAAGCCTCATCTTTTGAATAGTCTATTATAGCTTGTGTTAGGAGGCGGACAGTAGTTTAAGCCCAGCTCGTATATTATAATACAGATTTGAGCCAATAAAACATTTTTTAAATGATGAACAGCCTGTGTTTGTCATCTATTCATAGCAATAAAAAAACGAACATACAAGGAAGATCAAGTTAGTGGATGTTATTAAAGATAGAGATTTAGAAAAATGAAAGAAAAGTAGTATTAGAAGTTTTACATGAAGATCTATGTATGGTCATCTGTCAAGTAAGCTTAATAGACCTTCATCACACGTGGTGATGTGTAATCACAAACAGGTCGCACAGGTGATTCTACGCTGGATGATGAAGAGTCAATCTGCCACCAAGGAGGATCAGTCAGGACAGAGCTGCACATCACGGTGTGCTGCTCCCCTGGAGAGAAGTGTAAAAAGGACGGATATTCAACAAATCACTAAAGCAGATGAAACCACTACTAAACATAAGCATGAAAACAGATACAACACCATCTACCATAAGCAAAAAACTAAACAAAAACACATTCTCATCATGAGGGAGTGTGGGTCTCTGTTGTGTTCTGATTGGTCTTCCTTGGCACTAGAGCGCCTCTTGACCACAGACTAGTTTACTTGTTCTTTTCTTCTGACGTCTACCTGACAAAGATCTGTATGTGACTGAAATGTTGATGCTTGATAATTCAACTTGCTGAGGGCCTTAAGTGGCGCGTGCAGATTGGATATGCTCTCTCCCCGTTTTTGTCTGATTACAACGGACCAGTCGACCATCAAACATCAACACATTATCAGCCACCAGAACCAATCACCAACCTGCACTTTTTATCACATGCTGGAAGTGCCTGTTTGTCAGTGTAGTTTTTTTTTTTTTTCCAATTGTTGTTTTTCCTCCAGTACAGGAGCAGAAACTTAAATTTGGCGTCTTTACTTTTGGACAGCCTGCTGGGAAAAATATTATATGATTTAAAGTTTCAACTTTCCACCACAGAAACATGATAGCACCTTTGCTCTCCTGACTTGAGTTTTATGTCAACGTGTATGTGTCGAGCAGATCGTAATTTCATATGCCTGCCTTGTATTTTTATTTGGTAATTTATTGGAAATCCTCTTCAGCAGTGTGCTCAAAATGCCGGATAGGCTAATCATTTCGAACCTAATATTCACAGTGAGGGGACTACAACGCATCTAGATGGCTTCGTTTGGCCTCTGCGTTCGGGAACTCTAGGGATTTCCAAAATGCTCAATGCGTGAGTCTCTCTAAGAGTTTCTACAGATGTGTGAGATATACTATTCACTGTTGGCTTTGGGCATCATGTCGCTTACCTCCTATCAAAACTCCCTGTGCACCTCAGCAGCATTCAGCCAGCAGCCAAACCTGATGCTGAGCAGAACAGAGCACACCAAACTCCCTTGACTGCTTTCACACATTTTCTTCCGGGCTGAGATCATTTGGTCTAAAGCTGTGGGCAGAAAGACTCCCTGCAGGTTTCTCTCACTGCTGCCAGGCTTTAGCTGAGTGCAGGATGCAGGCAGCCCTTTTCATACCTACGGCAAACCTGTTGAAGTAGAAATATTACATAACAGCTAATATCATGCATTCAAATTCACCTAATGGATAAAACTTTGTCAACAACTAAGCTCTGTCAGTACATTTTCCATGTTTCGTTGGTCTGCTAGAACAAATAAGAGTAGTGAATGATGCTTTCAACAGATTTTCATGTGGACATTTAAGAGTTGCAGATGTTCTAAAATCCTCTTTTTCTCTTTTCCTGTTTGGCTGTCTATCTTTATTTTTTGTGTCTATAAAAAGTGCATTTGTGTGTGTGTGTGTGTGTGTGTGTGTGTCTGTGTTGTGGCTGCGCAACACGGAGCAAAAGGAGCATGATGGGAAATGAAGCAGTGATTTGTCAGCTTTCCTGTTCGTTCTCAGTTTGAACAGGTAATGCCTGGCAGATCTCTTTCCATTTGTTGAACACACTCGCGGTGAATCAGAAAGGGAGAAGTTACGCTGTTCAGATCGTGCCCTCGGGCAGAAATATAACTAGAGGTTTGGAGAGTAGTGCGGCTGTTGCTCATTATCACCGAGGCCTCTGGAACGCCTGGTGTCTGCTGCTCAGTGGGTCTGTATTTTGCGAGTTGACGTTCTGCAGGGATGGAAGACATTTCTATTTCATACCAAAGACAGCTTGATATATTTTCAGAATTCATAAAATCCAGACTCACTTTTTATTTGAAATAAATCATAGCTGAACACGACTTTAGTGTTTTTTTTCTCTTTGGAATTCAAGTAAATGAAACACACATTTGGTCTAAGTATTTCATTAGGCATTAACTGAAACCTCAGAGGTAACAATGGATTCTTTGAGCTTCTGTGTTTGTTGAGCTGCTGGGTGACACCTCTTAAGTGCAGGTCCAAACGACACCCTGCTGACCTCCCATAAAAACACTTATCCCAGGTCCCAAATCCATGTTTGTGCTGAGTGATCTATGACTAATCGTTCGTGTTGTATGTTACCCAACAGACGTACAGGTCTGTGGCCCTGTAGTAGTTTCTAGCATGGCACAAACGGTAATCTAACTCCAATGTTAATGATTCTAATCATCAGTAATTTCAGCCTAAACTGGATGATTACAAGGTCCTTAATGGCTCACAACAATCTAAAAAGTTTATTTAAGCTTCTCTCGATTCCTGAAAAGTCATCAGATTTGCAGCGATAGATTGTTCTAACAAATTGTAACAATTACTCCACCACATAGAGGAAATGTAATTAAAGCCATGGAGGTATTTTAGGCAATAAGTCACAGCGGTTCTTGTAAACATACCTGTATTAAGACTGGAGTCATTACCATTCCTGCTCCACACAGATGGAGCCAACATGAAAGTCACTCACTTATTTTCTTTTACAATCAAACGTGCTTTGGAAAAATGTGCTGTGTTCATCTGCAGCGTCTGCAGGTTTAGTAGTAGTAGTAGTGCATTCAAACGAGAGAGAGAAAGATGGAGACAAATGCAGCTAAGGTGTTTCCACAGAAGGGAAGCCCTCTATCGTGGTGCAGACAAGTGTTACCGTTAAACAACCTGGCACAGGTGCCATGCACAGGCCACGTACAGTGAAATCCAAGGTGGAGGAATGTGATGGCAGTACATTTTATTGTTCAGTCATCTGGATGCCAATGCAACGCATGATGGGATTTTATAGTTTCTTTTTAAAAGGAATAAAGTTGTGTCAGGATTGGCATTTTGCACTGAATAGGCAGTTTAGCAGTGGAAGGTAGAAACCAGGACACATGGCACGATGTTGTGTTTGAAGTGGTCTGTGGTGATCTGCTTTCCTTTCCATTGGTCTTTTTCCTCAACTGCATCTAACACAATTATTTTTGTGATCACTCACAGAACAAAGCCCACCGGTGTCCTCTGACTGCTGGCTGTCTATCAGCGGTGAGTTTTATGGCTCGTCTACATGGGGATGTGGAGCCCCCACAGTATAGGCAGCTCTGCATCTCCATCTGCAGCTGAGATGCGTGCGTAAACAAGCTAGAATATAACCTCGGAAATAAGTACTAGTAAGTGGTGTTTGCTTATTACAGTGTGAACATCATTGTACATGTTCGATTACACTTCCTCTTATGTTGGTTTTCCCTTCTACATCGACCTTTCAGCAAGAAGGGGGAAAACATTTCAAACCATTTTAAGACGAGGTCTAATTGCTCCTAACAAACAAACCATACCTATCATGATAACAGTATTTTGAGGCCGAGCATATTGTTACATCCAGATCCTTCTCCCAATAAAAGCTGTTTAAGGAAAAAAAACTACACACATTTAAAACCATACGTATTTTACAGGTTTTGGACACGACAGTGGAGCAAACGAAATAAATGGACCTTCACCAGAAAGGAACATATAAAAATATTTTTATTCAAGCCAAATGCCAAATAGCACATTCACTGCAGGCCTCCAATTCTTGAATAAATACGAACGGCCACAGTTTGATCCTAAATGAAACCTTGTGAAATTCTTTTGGGTAAATAAATTAATGTTGTCAGTGTTCTGTTTAATGAAAGATAAAACAGACGCTGGCTGCTTATGTCACATATAAGGGACGTAAATTAGTAAAAGTAGCAATAGTGGTTTCATGAGGATCCTGGAAATGACAAATGATAGATGCAGACAGATTCCTCTAGAGACAGTTGTGCAGTAGAAAGAAGCCACCCAGACAATGTTCGATAGCAGCTCTTACTGAGGGTAACTGTTGATTCATGTGAAAACACTGATAACTACCCAACACTAGTCCTCGAGTCATCCATCCTCTAGATGACTCACATTCTTTCTAGAAAACTCAAATGATTTCCTTTTCTGTGACAGGCCAAAATGGCTCTTGCATAATATTTGTCCAACACAGACCATCATAAATAACTTTCAATGGCCTTGCTATGTCATCAAAAACTCCCTTATTCTCAGTCTGGTCTGGATTAACTCAACCTGTTATGCAACGGGAATGAAAGAAAAGGCTCCGAATTTCTGGCTGAATAGAGGTTTCAGCAGCTCGCCGTCCTCTCCAGGCCACACAGATCTCCATTTAAGATACCGTGAAGACATTTTCTTACTTAATACACATCACACGTTGAGTAATGGCACATTTGAGGAAAAATAAAACTTTTCCTTGCGCTCGTATGTTTTCTTAAGTGTCACTGAGAATTGCAAAATGCAGTGTTACTTGAACGCCGTAAGCCATGAGCTAGCCACGCTGCGCAAAATGGATATGAAATGTTATTCTTCTGTGAATAAAGCAGGTATTGTTCTGTGTTTTTCGTTTTCTTGGAGCCAAAAGCAACAATGTGTGTATTCCTCTCAGTATTTTCCAGCTTGCCTACCCTGCCTTGTGGCCCTGAGCCCATTTGCTCTTCCCGTGATGAAACACTTTAAAATCTGGCCACACACATGCATTGATTCATTTGGAAAACAGAAATTTGATTAATTAGGGAAAAGTAATTTCCTAAAACAGCTGAGAACTGTGGTTTTTTTAGCGAACGTTACTAAAAATGGAGCAAACTTGTGTGACTATTTTCAGCTGTGGATTAATACATGTACTGAGTCACATTCTGTGAATATTTATAGCATGGAAAACACATTGACATTGTACAGCATTGTTGTGGCTGATATACATTATAGAATAGACATGTACTGTATGTGCACAGGTAGTACTTGCTGTTTTCTTAAAAACACACCAACTGCTCTGGATAGTAATAATAGTAACTAGGAAGTACTTTACTCTCAGCTCAAATGGATGTGAAGAGCACAGCAGTGCACTTGTGTGTCTACTGCCATTTGGAGAAAGTGTCCCGCTGTTAATTGCTCCATAAATCTACTGTGGCTGCTCCACTGTGAAGCTTCATGGCTGGCGGACAATGGATTTGTTTTCCTTCTGCATAGTTATGGCTTGATTGACACATCCACAGCTTTAAAGAACAAATGCCAGCGACTCTGAATGTTAAATTAGCAGCAAAACCCATTTTTCCCACACTTGTTAATTCACACAGCCGTGTAGCTGTGTAAAGACAATATCAGAATAAGTAAACTCGGACCATGTGAGCGCGTCCTCTATGCATTTAGAAACAGATGTGAAAGCTGAGAACTGCGATATATCTAGTGTGCAAACAAACAAATTTAGAGATCATTGATCTCCAAGCACATTTAGGGTAAGTCATCCAGCCAACACCCCAGAGGTGAACTTGGTTTGGCTATGCTACTCAACAAGTTTCATATTTTAAAAGCCCAGTGTGCTTCATGCCGTGCTGTGCTGAATGGATTGTTCTGCACTCCCATGTACCACAGAGCCCTGTGTGTACTATTTCAGCACAACAATAGACTTATAATGTGGAAAGCTGAACAGTAATTATTGAACAGACGAGCTGATGTGAACCTCGGTCCAGATGGCTTTTAAATAGTCGCACATGGAGGGATAAAAATACACCACTTACAGCTGTAGACAACACAGGAAGGGACATATACAACAGCAACTACTGCAGCATTTGTACAGTAGGAACATGGAATTAATTACGCACATATTCCATATGTATATATATTTATAAATTCACACTAAAAACCTCTGCTAATGTCTAAATAATACATATCCTGCTAATAAATGCTAAAACATGTTGTTATTGTGGTTAAATCAGCTCACCATTCCCCCAAACTCCAAGAAGAGGATTTGATTTGTTTTTTTGTCTTGTTTTTTTTCTAATTAGGTGCCGATGGGCCTCCTCCGGCTTTCATCTGCTCAGGGGATGTGTGATTCTGAGCCTTTGACAGCTGACAGCCACACTTACGTCTGTCTGAAACACAGCATGGAAAGAAGGAGAGTTTGTGGTTACATCTATGATCCACCACGATCACATCCAATATTTATACAAGACTCAGGTGCTTCGACAGAATTGAACTGAATGTCTTTACACACTGTTGTCGAAAAACTCCTCAGTCCCGTCTTTGTAGATGAGAAGTGGCTGTTGATTGAATTAGATTAAAGATGTTAAGTGGATGAGGGATAAATCTCAGAGCCCACCAACGAGAACCATCTTTTTCTTATTACATTCTCACGTTCTTGCATCCAACTTATGCTGACAGCGGTACGATTTGAGAGTCACTGATCGAAATCACATGACGGGTTAGAGGTCTGGCAAGTCGACGAAGATCACGCTGGCATTTTCTCTCCTGTGTTGCAGTGGTCACCTGCTGCGTAAATGATTGCTGTTGGGGAAAGTGGTCTAACGGGGATTTGAAGTGAGCTATAATGTTCAGTGTGTACAGTATCATCCTGTAGTTTCAGTTATCCTCTACCTTACAGCTATAGACTTACGAATAACTGTTTCAGTCCAGTCCTGTTGTTTCAGTTTCCACTCATTTGGTTTTAAATGTTTAGAAAAGGTCTTTTTTGATTAATTAAAGCGAATGTTACTCACTGTTACTACTGTATAACAGTATGAGTCAGGTTTTACTTACTCTACATGTCAAATAGAGGAAAAACTGACTTTGGGCAAAGCAATTAGTGTGTTGACTGACAAAACAGGCAACAGAAGGACTGAAGTGTTTTGACACTCTACATTAAACGCTTGTTAAACCAATTCCTGTCACTGTGCTGGACTTTTTAATAATATATATCCAGTATATTTAATGTTGCATTTGTCTCTCATGTTGCACCAGAGCAAAAACGTTCGGATTTGGACTTTTAACGTGAGAACAAAGCCTGTTTTTTTTTTTTTTTTACTGAGCCTTCACTGTCTCTGCTGTCAACGGTTTTGAAGACTGGAAGGTTAAGTCAGGGTGAAATACCAGCAGAGATATTTGATCTGACAAATATTCTGTTATCTTCCCACAAAGGCTCTCCTCCAGTGGCTCTCTGCCCACCAAATGGCCGACAGGAGGCTTCACATCAGGTCTGTAAAATAGCCTCTTTACTGCTCGGGGTGACTGCAGGGCATGAGAAGGGGAGCGCGTTTGGTGCATGGAGACGTCACTCCAGTGATAACATTTTATGGATCTAACAGAAAAACTTATTTGGTCTAATGTTGCTGAAATCTTTTTGTTTTCATGTTGCAACACGTTAATGGTTGAAAGATGGAAATTTACTTAATAATCCCAGTGTGATGACACCATATGTCCTCAACTGGCAGGTCTGACTAAACCGGCTCCAAACATTTGGTGCATTTGGTGAACTGTCTGCTAAGTGATTGCGCCTAATCTGCTTGTTTTGCTTTTATTCTTTAACCAACCATGCGCCACGCGGGACTGATTACAACAATGAATGTTTACTGTTTTTAAGAGCGGGCACTTAAATTTGTTTATCCCTATAGCAAACCATTTCATTATGTTTTATCTGCAGTACACAAAGGTCTTCTCATGCCGTGCCACTGTCCTCTAGCTGCTACAGTAGTAAGAGCATGCATTCATTAAAACCACAATAACATGAGCAATAACAATATACTTTATTGTAAAAGGCCTGCTGGCTGTAGAGACAGCTATATATCTCAGTGTTGCGAAACACTAATTGACCTTGGAGGCACATGCCCTTATTACAACACAGCTTATTTTCTATAGCAAGTTATAAATCTTGCCTTTGGTGTTCAAAATCGCTGGAGACCTTGAGAAACACTTGCCAGTGTGAAAGCAATCGACATACTGTAGCACTTACTGTAATGTGTGTGTGTATCGGACCCTACAATAACTACATCGGCTCCGCTGTGTGATTATACACCAGCAAAATGTCTCATCATTTTAAAGAAGGCGAGGAAATGGAAAGCTGAAAATCAGAAGTGATTAATCTTAAACATTTACACCAGCGCCACCGAATGATTAAGAGGATACAGGGAACACTTTGTCTGATTGTTGTTTGATTAATCGCCGCTCACAGAGCTTGTGGTGTTGCTCGATTGCATGTTAAAGAGATCATTAGCAGGGTAGAGTCTTCTGACATCAAAGGACGTGTGCTGATTCAAGCATCCAACCTAATGTTTCCATGTATCCCATGCGTACATAGGAGACTGAAATACTGTGTTAACTTACAATGTGCTTTGAAACAATCTGTAATCACAACAGCGACAGTGAAATAGTGAACATTTGCTTCCTTGCAGGCTCAGCAGATGACACAGAACAACATTAGTTGTGGGTCATCTAGTTCTTTGGCAGCAAACTCTACACAAGTTAGTGTCTCTGCAGTTCGGTGCTGGTCATTGCTAAAAGCTGCTGCCTGCTGTAACTAGAAATGACGCCTGTGAAAGTGGTGAGAGTGAAAACAGTTACAGGCTCTAAACCCAAAAACGAGACGAAAGATTCTAAAATGCTTCACAATCCATTGGGTTTGGTGAGCATCTTGCACAGTAGTCCCACATTCTGGCACTGATGTTAAAACTTTTTGTGCAGCCAAATCACTCAACATCAGACAAAAATAAGTAGACGGTTAGTGCACATATCACATATTTAAAGACAATTAGATGTTCTATTAAACAGCTAATTATCTTTAAATAGCTAAATTTAGACCTTAGGGTTTGCCTTGGCATTATAAAATGACCCCAAATAAAACATTTGCTTGTGACTGTTAAACTCCAGGGGTTGTATGATTATGTGAAAAGGAGCTCGGTTTTCATGTGAATGGGTGCTGCCTACACGAAACAAGAAAAAGCCGGACCCGCCATGTCCAGGGACAGAAAATCTCTCCCGACCATCCAAACCTCATGTATGGCTGAAAACCTCTGACTCCGGCGTGAAGCTGCCTTTCGCAGATATCAATGATCAGCTCACATCCCCTTCCATCCAAACCGCAGCCTGGATGAATGAACATGCAAAAACGGATCCAAGCGCAGTCTAAATAAGATCTTTTTATTCAATAAATTACCAAACCATAAAGAATTTTTTTTTGCATCCGGGAATCTGGTCTGCTGCTTTCTGGGCATCTGCAACAGTAAGCAAAACTGCTGGGCAGACAGAAAAAGAGAGGCACGCTGTACATGGTGCCATTTTCAGTGTCTGTGGATAAGGATTTGACTAAAACCCCTTCCACTGCCACAACTGAGGGATCCTCACAGATCACTTTTGGTTTGGTTTGGTATGGGTTGACATCCACCATATAAAAGCCAGTAAAGAAGTAAGAGATGAAGTAGGGGATTCCCATTGGCTACTATTACACAGTTTGATAAACAGAATACTGTAGCACTGGTGTTTGGTTACTACTATAATAACTTAGCAGTGAGAGAGCTGCAAAATTGTTCCATGTGACCATACAATGTTTTACCTTTCTGTCACGCTATGGGGGGAAAAAGGCAAAGGCGAAAAAATGTAACTTCTCCCTCGGAGTTGACTTCTGGAAAACGTTACAAACATCAAATGCGATTGTGTAATTACATCCTAACAGTGTTGTTTCCCCTTTTGCTCAGCCCCAAGCTTTACTTAGCAGGGATTCATTAGCGTCTTTTCTTCTTGTTTATCGCCGAAGAGCGGCGAACAGATTGGCAACACACATTGAAATGGCAGCAGCAGAACTCCACCCAGTGAACTGACCATTGTAGCTGTGTTCAATCATTAACTAGCCTGGCAGTTTCCATTCATGCTCAGGCATGCTATCTTGAAACTTGATGACAAGCTGATCAGCCCTCTGGCGTAACCCCCCCCCTTACTCAAAGAGTTGGACAATTGAGTGGTATGAGAGGTCTTTAAACCCATTACAGCACTATTGTAAGGGCTTGGTCCAAGCAGAGCAGGCAAGCCACAGTAAGTCCATAGGTATGTTGAGAATCTGAGGACTCCACTCATCACGTAGGTTTAAAGAGGAACGCATCCTGATGTTTATGTTCTGAGTTTGAAAAGTTTATGAGTAAGAAATAAGTATCATACATTAGATTCCTGGTGAAGATCCAGAGCACCTTTTAAGGACAGAAAAATGAAAAAAGCCTGTGTGTGTGTGTGTGTTTCAAAGCATCTGTAAGTGTGGGTAAGAAACAGTGCCTCTGTGTTTGTGTGAGAGTATCCTGCAGCACCCAGATGCCCCAGATGTGTTTCAGAGACGCAGAGCTTCATGTGGCCTGTGGCTTTGGGCCTGTAAAGTCGAAGATGAGAGAGACGTGGATCAGTCCACCCATGTTTACACAACAGAGAGAGAGTGCATCCCATGGCTTTACACACAGAAACCCCTCACAGACGTGAGGATTGGGCGGAAATGGGTGAATGCCAGAGAACAAATGGGAGAACGCCAATTAACCCAGAAGAAATCGAAGACATTTTAATGAATGAACGCTGATCGGGGGTTCATCTACATTTCAGGTGATCGCATCTGGAAGCAAGTCCACTCCAGAAAAGCAGTGTTTCGGAGTTTACTTGAAACCATTATTAAAAGCCATTTAATGATTTGATTAAAAAAAAACATAGCACATAGAAAGGTTTATATTCAGTTTTGCTTTTGCTTGCTATCCCGTATCACAAGCAAAGAAAGTCTTTAGCTCTACTGTCGTGAAATTAACGCCTAATATTGTTCATTGTTATCTCAAATGTGGCATTCTTGTCATCTGCCAAGTATTTGGTTGCATTTCATTGTACGTTTTAAAAAGGAGACTTAAAGTGTCGGGGCAGCACAGCCGTTAGTGAGGGAGCCCTAAATGCACTTAATTTTATTGTCCGTAATAAAATGCAGTCAAGTTAAATTCAAATGAAACCAAATGACATAACTGCCTCAGAAATGTTGAGAAGACTGAATCAGTTACTGCTTAAGTGTTTACTACCTAGAATTTCCAGTAATACTGTGGTATTAACAAGAATACATGTGCAAAGAGTGGGAGACATGAACATTGTTGCTCTCACTCTGATCTGCATCTGTTCGCATCTTTTGGATTTACTAATAAGTCGTAACTTGTGGAAACCCGTGTCAACTTTAAGAGGAGAAACACAGTTATTAGCATTAACGGTCATGTAATTAGTTGAAGGGGGCGGGGCTAAGTGACCTCCGTGCTCAGTGTGAGTAATGAGTTCACTTTCATCTCCAGAGACATCGTCAAACTTGGTTAGATTTATATCCTTCTGTCTTTCAGAGGATATAATTATCATCGAGCCTCGCTGCCTTTGTGTCGTTCCACTCATTCCATCAAATTTAAAATACCTTTGTTAAACTAAAAGCTAGATCTCTGAACCATCAAGAGTCTTTGCTAAGACTAGTGACCACAGAAATCATCCCAGAGAGCATTTCTATTCAAATAGATTACATGTGATGAGCCTTGGGGCAGGTCTAGGAGGGGTCAGAATGCAGCTAGATACCTTCAACATGTGTATTTAAAGAGCAGAATATTTCTTAGACCTGACATGTTTTCAGACAGTGCTTACACACATCTGTTATCAGAAGCTTTGATTCTTTCTGCTGTCAGGCTTCTGCTGTTTTTTTTTTTGTTTTTTTTGTTCTCAGCCTGGGAGGAGCTGCTGCAGACGACCAGTGACACCTGCTGGTTTAAATCTCACCCCAACAACCACCAACGCCACCACTGAAGTTCACACTTCTACTGACACAAGAGAATTAAGCTTATTCTAACCTTATTATAAGCTTTTTCAGAACAGGACTTAACTATTCATCTAAGTGAATAGATACGTGCGTGTGGAAGTGAATTTGAACATAAACAAGTGTTTTTCCAAATGTGTCTGCATTCTTCCTTCTCCATGTCTCCATCAACACTTCGGCCGGCCTGGTCGTCTTGCCTCATGACATCACCGCTCTGGATCCTGTTACCAGATCCCTGTCCTCTCCTCCTTCCCTGAGGAGTCTGCAGTGCCTTCGCTCCTCTCCACACTCAGTTGATACTGCCACCACGCTGTTTACCTAGTCAGTCAGCTACATCTCTCCCCGGGCAGTCTCTTTGACCCATGGCCCTTTTAAAGGTTTAAGAAGCAAAGAATAACAAATGAAAGACCTGTGAAGTATTGCACTGTTCACTGTGGCGTCCTGCCATGCGTCCTGGTATTAGTGTAACCCTACATATGGGAAGCAGCCAACGAGTCACAGGCTCCACTGTACACACTACAGCCCCCGTGGCCATATAAATTACTGCAGACACAGTGAATGTGTAGCTCTTACAGTACTGTATATCCACACTGAGGTAAATCTAGGTAGAAGTAGCATATTCAAAACAACAACAACAAAAAAAAGCCTGCACAGCTTTTGCACTGCTGTTCCTCCAAATGTAATGTACCATACCATACATGTGATTCCATCTGAAGCTCCAATGCTCCATCTATCCTCAGAACACGCTCAGCATATGTGAGCTGAACTTACGAGATCCCCCATAAAATGTCTTTGAGCAGTTCCTCTGTCTGGCTTTACCGAATGCTTTGGTGAGTTTATGGACATCCTGCCTTAACAGTAGAAGAAGAAAGGGCTTCGACCCTGCATGGAGGCAGGCAGGCTGCACACAGCCTCTGGTTACAGTTTACAAGTAATCATCCACAGCTGAAATTATGGTCAACACACATTCTCATTCAGTGATGCTGCTTGATTTTCCTGATGACTTCAGATTTGACTTTGTTTGACTTTGTAACGTGACCTTCTACAGCAAGACATGAGACTTTCATCAGTTAATGTGACGCCCGTCTATAGATACCTGACAATGACACAAAGACACAAATTACATATAAGCGCAGCTTCAGTGTTGACATATATACTCTTATGTAACTGTTGTCTAGAGTAAAATAGAACAGAGCATCATTGTCCAACCATAATTCAGCAGAACATTAATTCAAAGCTTATTTTCTGTAATTAAATTAAATTACAGATTGCATTTGTTGACTGCCTTGTACTTTTCCATGTGTGTAACCATCCCTGTCATCTTCACTTGAGGTCGTCTAATTATAAACAGAAGACAAAAAACATTAAGTTCCTCGACAGATTTAAATCACCCCTAATAAGGCCATAATACGATTAAGCGAACATTTTCAAAGATTTTGAAATTTCCTGTCAAGTGAGAAATCTGCTTTGTTTTACGGGTAAATATGAACCTAACCATAAGTAATGCTTCACAGAAATAGTGGAAATGGGGGGAAACCAACCTGTAGCACCTTTATACTCAAGATAAATGGCCAAATATATTTTATTTAATTACATTTTTCTGTCTAACCACGTGATTATACACTTTCTTTTCTCCTACACTGTGTTTTTGTAGTAGAATTTGTTATCTATTTATTTCCTTTGGAATTTAGCTACGTACCTGTTTCCTGTCTTTATGCCAAACCAAGCTAACCATCTCAATTCACCTCACTCAGGACACTCACATCAAGGATTTAGTCACTGAAAGACTTGCAGAGTGGTTCTTGTGATGGTCTGGAATGGAGAATGTCATTGAGCCCTTTTGGCAGAGCCTAACATACATACAGCATTTGGTGAACATGAGCACATTATAAAAGGACCTGACCTGTGAGAAGTGGGGCAGTGGGTCAAATGATGGGTCATGGGTCATGATGGGCCAGCCTGGGACAAATGTCTTGAGGCTTTTTATGTAACAGTCTCTATTTGTGGGCGCCTGTCCTTACAGAAGTCCTTTATGAGCTCATAATAGCAAACTCAGCTTTGTTCCAATTAGGCAGTCCAACGCTGATGAGGACCAAATGAGATCACGCTTTAGCTGTAGGCACTGATCAGAGTCAGGGTCAACACCATTTCCTGTTAGAGCGATTATTTCTGCACATGAACTCACTGGTGCCTGCACGCCCATAAACATTACTCTCACATCCTGAACACATTGACAAAGTCACAGTCCTGCAGCAAGCGTAGGCACCAGTACAAAGCTCGCCACAACCGAGAAAGGAAGCTGATCGGGGTGAAGTCTGGGTGGGAGCTGTACCAGGTAACTCAACCTAACGGGTCAGGACCATAAACTCCCAGACGATGGTGATGTAATGTACATTTGAGCTAGTGCATGTGTATTTGTACATGAATCACTACATGCAGCATGCACACCTCTGAACCTTCTCTCCAACAGTCAATAAAACAGCCCTGTCTCAGAACCAGGCGTCCTCGCTCAACAAACGTGGGAAGACGACTGAAGTGCTGAGTCGACACAACGATGTATTGTTTTAGCAGAGAAATGTGATGACCAGAGAGATTTGTCGTGCCGAAGCGGGGTTTGAGTGCCTGTTTTAATGAGCGGAAAATAAAGCCTGGGAGCTGAATTTGCATGAAAACCTTGGAAACTAATCACGAAACCCAGTGGGCACTGGAAGACACAGAATCTCTGTGCTGCACGTAGTTCGCAGAGGCTCAAATTTCCAAGATTAGTAATTTTCAGCACACGTTTTTACACATGTATAAAGAAATAAATAGTGACATGACTTCATTTGTTGGGGTTAATTCATTAGCTTTGCCTTGGAAAACATGCTTTAGGCAATTTTATCATCTACTGCTATCAGCACCTTCCATTTAAGGTTGCTCACCATGTGTTAAATTAAGCATGAGGTCACTGGAGGCAGACGGATTGTGTCAGAAGCAAAGATTGTTAATGGGGCAGCCTTCACTTGAACTGATGTCATGACTGCGTTTTTTTTTTTTTTTTCCCTGCTTTCACTTTGTGCAAGAAACAGAAATTTACAGGCTGCTAATGTCATTATCACAATAAGACAACCAAACCACACTTGGAGATAAACAGCATCTATTAAATCACAACAAATGAAACACAGAAACCATATGACCCTCAGCACAGTGAGGGTGTGAAGTGTTGCAGTAAAACTCAACTTATAGACCTCATTTTATTTTCTGCTAGGACATTTCTTTTCATCATAGATATTTTAATTTCACAATGACATTTTACACTTCATAACAGTTATTTAATGTTTTAAGTAAGTTTAACCCTCAGCACTTAGGGGCAGTTCTGGTCACTTTACATTAGGGTAAGTTGCCAATGAGAAAAAAAAAGGACTTTTCGGAGGTGGTGATGCCTGTTGTGTTTTGACTGCTGATTTATTTTATTTATTAGACGCTATACCTTAAATGACAAACTGGTGTAGGTGATTATTGGCAGTAAAGTATACACAGGATTCCTTAACTGGGCTGGAAAGTAAGATGTGGAAAATAAAAGGATTGTTTCCAGATCTTGAGGCTTGGAAGTTGCACAACATGATCTGGAAAGTACATCCTTTGCTTATGTGCAGCACATGCAAAATGTTATGTTATTTTCTATCTGCTGTCAATATAATATGATATTTTCTGTTGTGGAGAACAATCGGTTTAATTTACCGTGATGCTGCCCTACAGCCACTATCAACAGGCCGTATTCTGGACTGAGAACTGATCAGAAATCAGTAAATCTCATCAAGAAATTGTGGTTTGGAAGAAGCCTGGAATTTAAGAAAAAAAAAAAAAAACATTTATTCCAGGACTCGGAAATAATAAATCATCCAAACAACGTAGGATGTTGTGATATTGGAAATGCTTCAATATCAGTAGTGTAGTGAAACATGCAGCGTCCCAGTGGTTGGTCCTTGTGTGTAGAAAGTAACTACATTGTTCCTGGTCTGAGTCCAGTTGGGAAACTCTAAATGTCACATTCTAAGTCTTTCTGTTGTTGAACTATGAACTAAAAACAAAAAGGACAAAAATAGAACGGTGGATATTTTCAATAACCAAAAAATCAGTATATCGGTCTTTTTTTTTGTCTTTAATTATAAATTAAGCGAGGAACACAGAGTGAAAACTATTTTGAATTACAGATGATGAGGAAAATCATGAAAGTTTTATTATAAAACACATCCTACATTATACAAAATGTTATTTATGTCTTTTGTAAAGTATGAATGTGGATCAACTTGTTAATCTCATGCTGAGTACCTGTACTCACTTTAAACTTAGACTTCAATAGATGATAAACAGATATTACAGCAATCTACAAATATGTACCTGTATTTAAATGTTGGTATTATTCTATTGTTGCTACACCTTTTGTACTGACTTATAAATGTTTAAAGTCAATGAGTAAAATGTTACTGTCATGGTTGTTCATTGTGAAACTATTTAGCATTATTTATCCTTACTGGGAAAACCTTTACTGTGTTTCAATTCCAGGCAGTGAGTAAACTGGAGAACACAGTCTACAGCTCTCACACACATAAACACACATACTAATGGATCAAGCATCCTGTTTGGAGCTGAGGCTACTGAGCAGGTTCTATTTAGTCTAGTCTCTATAAAAGGGCCTGAAATGCTGTTTAAATATAGCTCAGTCCCATTAAAAGTACAATCACTGTTTCCTATACTTTTTGACTTTGCTGATGGTTTTATGTGGTGAGGTTATTCCGCAGACTTAGTCGATGCTGATAGGTTTGTCACCTTGCTTCCCAGAAGACATGCTAATTTATCTGCAGTGAAAACAGCCACATCATATTTTCTGGAAATGTTGGAAATGCATTGCAACACTTTTATACCAAGAATAAGGTTGTCTTGGCTTTTATGGGGGGAAACATTCTCAGTTTTACAATCTGCAGCCTGATGACATTAAACATGCCATCACTTACTACAAATCCAAAGTCTAAGTCGCTGTCCTCTCCTGAGCAGCTTTTGTATACCTGTGATTTTATGTTTTATCTGATCAGGCAGCTACTTAGAAAAATGTATACAAATCTGAACTAAAACGTTAAATTAAAATTATTAAACATAAGTAAGTCAAATCAGGAGCACAGTGAAAGGATCCAAATATTTTTCTACGAAATTAAGTCATATGTGATCAGGAAAGACCTGCTCTCCGTCTGCAGCAGGTATTTCAATCTTTTGTTTAAAACATTACACAATAATGACATCAGCACGAGTGCATGCCATAAGTCTTTAGTGCACAGAGACGGATGCAGAAACTTATGACAAGAGGAAATCCTTTGACTTGGTGTGCATCTGTTCAACAGCTCAGACTGCGAGCCTGATGGATGAATGAGTGTGTTGTTGTGTAATCAGAGAGCCAAGCACCTCTAATAATCACATGGGACCAACAGTCAAAGCTGTCAGGCTGATTACTATCTGTATAAAGAAATTAAAAACATAGCAGCAGCAAACCGCTTTTGTTTGCACTGCTCTACTTTCTGTATACACAATGAAATCCATCACTCTTTAGACATGACGACATACAGAGAGGACTGAACAGCATGAGGAGGTTCACCTGAGTGATCCAGCAGAAAAGCATGTGTTGATGTTGAGATCACCGCGAGGGCATCAAACGTTTGGCCCCTGAGCAGTTTGACTGATCCATTTTCTGTACACTGGGCTCATATTGGGCCAATGATCCCTCTGTGGGTCTGTAAAATTAAATGCAGGATGTTTAATGGTAATGTGGCAGCCGTTTAATGATATTTTGGAATGGATGCTAAACAATTATATCATGATAAAATGATATAATAATATATAATGGATGATACCTTGACTGGTTTACAAGACCTGACAGATTTACTGCCCCTGACGCTGGAACTCTTCTCATCGGTTTCTTTGCTCTTTTGCTCATTTAAACCCATGTTTTGCTTTTACAAGCTGACAGTGTGACTCACCCAAAGACAAGACACAAATCACCGCCTCCAGCAGACAAACACACGCACGTCAACCCTTCTCTCTGCTGTCTTCCCCCCCCCCCCATGACCAGCATGTGAGCCCTGTGGTTTGAAGTGGAAAATATGGCTCTAAATCAGAGAACCACAAATCACAGGCAGGCAATAATTCAGTTCCAACAACTAGTATGCACATGCAGGCGCATCAACGCATGCACACCTTTCCGACAGAGCTCCCTGGTTTATGTCCTCAACGATGTGTGTTTCTGCGTAGGGTAAGAGTGGAGAAATAGTTGCGGGAGTAAGGCTATCTAATTAAGCAATTACAAGCTTTGGGGCCCCGGATTTTCCATGACTTAATCTCAGCAGTTTCTGATGTTCACCATTGAGGCTCCACAGCGTCTCCTGGAAAGAGGCCTGAAACAGGGAGATGGTGGTTTCTGATACAGATGGATGTCCATCCCCAGCTCCCCCAGGGTTTGGTGGTCCTGGCTTCCATCATACATCAGAGGAAGTTAAGACAACAAAAAGGCTCCTACTGCTGAGGAGAAACGGAGGCCCCTCAAAACCCAACGTTCAATCAATCTTCACTATCTTCTATCTTCTGTATCTCAACATTTTTCCATCATTCCTCTGCAGCTGTGTTTTTTTTTTTCTCTCTCTCTCTTTCACTTTTTAAGAAATGCCTGCAGACGTTACCTGGCTAAAAAAAGGGCTGGGCTTTGAATTTGGGCAAGATGGAATCTAATCTGTCTTGATAGGGTTATGTAAGACTTGGCATGATTGGCTTTCACAGCTTCTTTTCTCCACAGGTTGTGGCTCGCATGGCATTGAGCTTAACCCAGCTATATTTCATGGTAGACTGTGCAGAAGGCAAGATAATGTCTGCCGCCGGTCACCCCTGCTTGATGTTTTCTGCATATGTCGGCTCCCCCGGCGTGGAGGGCGCTGCTGTAAAATCTATTTAGGCCATAGGTATTATGTTTCAACTCTTGTTCCCTGTCTCAGCAGTTTAGGGGGTTCAGAGTGTCTTGACTCCATTTGTCTCTATCCAGCAGATGTTTCTGCCTTGTGTATGCTGCTTAGTATAGAAACAAGGAAAAGAACAGTCTTTATAATGGTGCAACACAGAGAGGAAAACTACACTGTGATATATGTCTTGTTTCATATGTGCACACTGTCTGCAGTTTGACTCGAAGAATCTGGGGTAAAGTTTTTTTTTTTTTTGCATGTGAAACAAAGATTAATGACAAAGGAAAACATTAATGAAATAGTTTGACATTTTGGCAAATACAGTTTCACTCTTTGTTATTGAGAATAAAGAAGAAGATCAGTACTGTACCACTTTTAATGTCTGTATAAATTGGGTCAGGAGCCACTTAGCCTGCAGTAGATGAGCATAAAGCCTTAATTTTAAGTTTAGCTACTCAGATAAGAGCAGTATGATTTCTGTCCATTTATTTATAAATCTGTTTAAATCTGTGATTTTCTGTCATGACCTTTATCTATACTTAGATTTTGATACTAAAGTGCTAAGAAAAAAATAACATCACAAACAAAACACAACCTACGTGCCACGAAAACAGAATACCATCATGGTGCCCGAGCACCTGACTGTAATGATTTCCATCTCACTTATTCAGTGTGCAGCGAATCAATTATGTGTTTGCGTGGGTGTGCTGGACAAAACGTGTTTCCAGGTACACAGGCAGCTACACAAAAGTGGTGCTGGAGCAAATCCATGGCAGCTGATGATCGACTAGTCTCATGTGGACCTCAGATGTTTGAAGCGAGCTGTTAGAAAAGGAAAATTCCACAGAGTACAAACAATAATTCAGCAGCAGCAGCAGCAGCAGCCAGAGACACTGGAGCAGCTCGACATGGCATGATACAGTATAAGGAGATCAGAGGGAGCCACAGTAGGAAAGAAGAACAAAATGGCTGGCAGTTGTGTAAGAGAAAACACCCGCAGAAAGGTCACCTCAGATGTGGGAGAAGAGGGCAAAGAGGGGTTATACACTTGAGAAACGCCATACCATCTATCTGGGAATAGAGATAGATGGTTTTAATTTAAGAGCAGGGTCTCCCTGTCAACACCACGGGGCTTTAGCTTGTGAGTGTGAGCACAGTTAACAGGCCTACATGCACTTTGGATCACGATGGAATAAGCCTCCATATCTCTTTAAGGTATATGTTTGCTCTGAAGGTGGAGAGAGAACCCCAAAACCCCCTAAAAGAACTGAATAAGATAAGATGTTATGTAGCAGCATCATATCTAGAGCACAGATATGAAACTGCTGTCAAGCTTCTAATCTCATTCTCTGCATTAAAGTTCACACCAGCAATTCGGCGTTTCCAACTACTTTGGAGCTCCTCGACAGACAAATAGATTCGAATCTTATTTTGGCTGTGGAGCCCCCGCCTGGTTTTCTTCCAGCCAGTCACATATGTTGTCCTGACAGACATTCCTGTTCAGTCTGTCTGCCTCAGCAAGAGCTCAGCTCGTCTCCAAGCACCACAAGATTGACAGGGTGAGTTAGCGTCAAGTGTAGAAATCAAAAGCAGATCGTGTGCGTTTCCCAGAGGTGCGTGATGTGTCAGCGGGCCTCCACATGGGTGGGGTGGTTGTTCACTCATTCATACTGTACATGTACATGCAGATGCTGTCTGCAGCTAAATGAGATAAATGCAGTAGATGTCCCAGACCGGCAGCACACCTTAAAAACACTGAATAATGAGTGATTCAGATGTGACTCCATGGGTGTGCATTTGCTTAGCTGGCGATAAACGCCACATGCGGCTAATAATCCAGAATAAAAGATCTTTTATTAATATTTACTCATCACAATACAGCAGTTATAGAGCATAATGGTGTAGCATTTTGTATTCATTCAAGACTTCAATAGAGCCAAAAGCGAAAAGATGAGTAATTATTCTGGTTATTAAGTACTGAGGGAATCATTATACAATCGACAAAGGTTGGAAGAGAGAGCTAAGTGCACGGCTTAGTTCAAAAGGCCAAAGACTGTCAAACAAAGAGCCTTGCAGACATGTCCTCTTGTCTTGCTGTTGCAGCTACAGGAGGTGTCCACAGGCAAAAAGGAGGGTCGCAGGCCAAGTTCCAAGCTGGAAGATTTATGAGCCTGTGCTCGTTACTGTGAACAGCGGGAGTAGAGTGAATAAGGCAAATCCAAATATACGCACACGTAGGAGGTGTTTCAGTGTCTGGATTTGTGACCTAGTGACAAAATATCAAATGTCTGAATTCTTCTAATAAGAAACACACAACCACAATTATGCTCATTAGTAGCACTGCATTAATTGCTACTGGAGGGCAAAATGTCACGTGGAACAGCTCGCTTAGCCCTGTGTAGAGCCAGGGTGCCTCCCTTTAATTCACCGACACTGTTGCTCACAGACCAGTAGCGAAATGGAAATATCGTGTGCCTCAGTCTTCGCTCCTGCAAAACTCCTTAAACTGTGACAGGAAATATTTAGACAAGAAGATAAGCTATGTTGAAATCACAGGACAGATGGTACCAGACAGAACTGTGGACAGAGAAGAAGAAGGAGAGACAGACTATTGCACAGTAGAATGTGAACTGTCCCATTTTTAATGTGAGAATATTTTCCCCTGTGTTGGCCAACTTAGTCTGCAAAATATGACTCTTTTTTTTTTTTTGACTTGTTTAATCTTTGTGCTCAAAAAAAAAAATCCTCAAACTCACACAGCACAGAGATGAGTGATTTTAGTGAGCTCTGCACGGATTTTTTATAATACAAAACCCAGACTTAGACTGTAATCTATGAACATTTAGCGTCCAAAGCAATTTGTGATTACTTTAACACCATTTGGCTGATAACGTTCACAGCCAAATGTGAAACCTGATTGTGCCATGGTGAAATTGTCTTCACTCAGGGTCAGCACCAGAGCAGCGCCCCGTAACGATGGAAGCCACTCACTTGTGTGTGTATGTGTGTGTGTGTGTGAGTGAGATAAGATACAGTTAAGGAAAACAGAGAGTTTCATATCTGATTCAGTACGCTCCATCTCTGCTCTGACTCAAGCGTTTTCAGCAGTCCACCTTTTAAGCGTTCACTATCATCGAGCCATACGTCAGTGGAATAACAGAGCAGGAGTGTTTATTTGCACTGCACCCTCCATTCATCAATCCCGGGGTCCCTGCTACTGCATGAACCCTCACGTCACATGTGCTTAGCTCTGCCTGCGTCCTCCGTGTGGAGTAATCAAAGCACTTGATCACGCAAATCCAGACGACTCAGACAGTGTTTGGGTCATAATCAGACTACAGGAACTCCCACTCGTTCTGTGGTTAAGACACATAATAATCCCATGTCAGTCACATGTATCTGTCTAAACACACGCGTTGTTTTCACAAGGCCGCCTTTCACACATATGTACAATCTTGCTTTGATTTCCTCTCTTCTTTTTTGTCTGTCCAACTCTGTCTTATGTCTGCATACAGCACAACACACACTTACGCATATGGGATCAGTGGTGTAAACTGTATTTCCACCTGTTTCTGGTTACTCTAATTGACCAATGGGGTTGAGGAAATGTGTGACAGATGAAGCTGGAGTAGCAAAACTGACCCTGGTGAAAAATGAGTGGAAAACTAGGCAAGCACCTAAGTGAGAGAAGGCATACCGGCATTTGCAGTCAGGGTTTGCTGCCTTTGTGTGTGTGTGTGTGTGTGTGTGTGTGTGCGCTAGACTGGTTACGTTTAGTCTGTCTCCTGCTTTAAATCATTCACTCTTTACCAAAACACACACACACACACACACACACACACACACACACAAAGATTCAAAAGAAACTTAAAGCGAGATGGAAATGCAGCACGACAGCGATGAGTCAAGGAACTATTCTCAATCAGACAGAATGATCACACTCCAAGTGTTGGCACTGTGACTTGAAGCCTTTCCCAATGATGATCACACCATGGGTCCACTTGTTTTTTTTTAGTTTTAGAAAGATAATGTGTTGTCGGTGTTGTTTTCATGCATTAGCATCTTGTAGCCGTGTAACCGCTGCACAACACTGCGGATGTGACTCCAGTCTTCATTGTGTGGTATTATGTCTCACTGGGCTTGTAGCAGCTCATACTACAGTGCAGACACAAAGGCATTCACAGTAGCTTAGAGCAACTGACACACCAAGAGACAGTGACTCAGATAACCAGATCAATCTGTGCACGCACAGCAAATAATCACCCAAACAGTCTTTGGTGGTGGTGATGAAGGAACCACAGTCCTGAAGTCATCATACCACAGTGACAAGACAAGGCATGGCTTCCCCCGTAGCAGGACGACTAAGTGGAGCTTTAGCAGCGCTTTGTTCCTCGGCAGTCCCCCCTGTCTGGGATGGATTCGTCTGCAGGACCGGCCTGTGCAGGGTCACCTGTGGGTTGTGTAAATACACAGTCTGGGTGGGATGGAAGCTCAAAAGTATTTTCCATGACTCGCCCTGGTGAATGGAGCATGCTTTGCCAAACAAACGCATCACGCTCCTCCCACTCACATTCACATCATTTTAGGTAGCACTGCTGGGGAAGCTGGACGTTTTTCCCTTTGATTCATCGCTGTTGTTGCAGCTTCTGCCGATTTCTCTAATGACACCAGTAGCAGTGTGTTTCCATACGATGAGGTGATTGCAATGGTGAATTCTTCCCACTGATGTCATTTGGAGCAGGGCCATGGCCCAACAATGTAGCATCTTGTTTGTGGAAAGGAAAAAAACAAACGTTTCACTGAAATAAAGCATCGAAGTTGCCACATCGTCCAACATGGAGTAATTGTGGTCACAACATGGCAACTATATGGTCTTTATTGTGCCGTTTGTCATTATGATACTATATCATATCATATAACTGCCACTGCTGAATGAACACGCCAACAAGACTACAGCACTATACACCGCCTTGTAAGGGGACTTTTGCTTCTGGATGAGCAGTCCAACAACAATATTGCATGTTTTTCTAATAACTCCAGAAACATATAAATAATAACGTCCGTCACTTTGTGTACTGTATCTACACCACATCTCCTTGGCGACAGGCTCTTTGCCAGCGTGGTTGCTTAAAGAGCCACATTGACGAGGCTGAATATTAATAAGTGTCATCACACTCAGTGGACCTAATTTATGAGTTTAGACTTCTAGACTTCTGGTCATAATATGACCCAATCACAAGCTCCAGAAGAAGTCAGCAGAAAGAGAGAGGTAACACTTTCTGTAGACACCGAGGGAGAGATTACATATGTTCTTTTTAATCTCATGTTGTTCTTCACAGCATAATGACAGTGTGATGAAAGATAGATGCTTTGTGAAGACAGGAATCGGTTTCTCTCTCTCATACAACCTTTGGCATGTAAAGCCTTATTTCATCTCGTCTTAAACTCTTTCAGTGCACTTATCCTAAGCACCCTGTCAGTTAAATCCTCTACGTTAGACAGCCCTTTAACATTGTGAATGCATGACATCATGACAAGTGCATGTCCCTGACTGATTGCCTGTTTATAAAGCCTGATCCCTGGTTAGTGTGGTTGTTTGCAAATGATTTCTATCTATCTAACTGTTATGACTACATGTATACATATTCTGAGCCACTATCACACAATTATTATAGGCAATAAATGACAGCACACATGATTCAACTGACTATTTTCAATTATTATCTGCATCAGAAATTATATGCTCTAAGGAGACACTACAAGTTTAGATGTGCTTTGGGTTTTACCTGAGCTTGGAGAGTATCTCTATTCAGATACCAAGCCTGCCATCTAGTGTTTATTTATTGGGTACTGCAGCATTTTATCTATCTAGCTATGTATCTGTGTTTCTATGCATCTATCTATGTACTGTATCTATGTATATATCCATGTATACAACTGTATATATCTACCTACCTACCTACCTACCTACCTAGAGCATGTGTGTATATGGTCACATGTTGGCATAAGAGCAACACTGCGTCTGGGTCTAAAAAGGATAATGAGTACAACGCAGTCTTGTTACATATGGTATAAATTATAAAAAATATATTAGAAAACACAATACCACTGAACAAATCAACTTCACTCAAGTATTCACTTCATCTGAAAGTAGTAGTAGGCACGGGAAGCTATTTTGGCGAATCTTTTCACAAGTTATAACCATTTATTGCGTTCTACTGAATAAAGGTCTAAATATGAGTAAGAGCGTATGAAGCATATATTTGCTTTTTGCATAAACACTGGCATTCTCAACTTCATTCCATGTCTGTTTTAGCTTATGAACAAAAAGACTTTATTGCTCCTACAGGGAAACGTCTTAGAGCCAATGAAACTTGTAAAAACATCCAACATTTAAAACCCAGACATGCATTACCATTAAAACCTGAAACCTCCAAGACAGTATTTCTTAAAATGCCATAAGGCTAGAGTGTGGCTTACCTCCACAGAGGCCAAAGGTCACATTTACCTTTCAGCACTGGAACAGATTGAGTAACTTGATAGACATTTCAACAAAGCTAATGTTTGTTTTTTTAATTTAACTTTGTCCTAGTAATTATTTCTCTCTGGTATTTGTGGGACTCATTGAGATACTGATAATATCTTCATCTTTACTGTATTTACTACACTGTATGTAGAGGAGCAGCCAGATGAAGATGAAGGTACCATTGGTCAGTCAAATAAAAAAGAAATCATGTTCAGATGAGTGTGCTGTGCAATGTTGTAGTACAAGATGACATATGACTTACAGCACAGTAGGTAAAATTCTCAAGACATCATTGGTGTCAAATCTGATTACACTCTGGGGATGATTTACATGTAGGTTCCTGCTGCATACATCGTCTGCATTCCTCTAGCTCAGACTTACATGATGGGGAACAGTATTATCTCACTCATGTATTTTCTTTCTTAGTGTCATATTTATACCCTGAGATCTGGTTCAAACTCTCAAACACAAATATATGACATGGACACAAGTAAAAACATTTTCTGTAAAGTACAGTAGAGCTAGAATAATAATAATAATAATAATAATATTATTTTAGCTTTGATGTGGCTTCAGCCACCTGTACGTGCACGTCTGCACTTTGATCCAAAATGGCGACAGTACAGTACACGTGTAACTGAGCAACAATTAAAATAAATCAAATGAGTAAAGAAATGATGTGCTTTTATATTGTATTGAACCAAAAGTACATGTATGAAACTTGACAGTTTTCCCGAGATAGTCTTTAAACAGAAGAAGCCACATGTGCACTAAGCAAAAGAGCAGCAATAATTTGCACAGAAACTATTTCGGTATTAAAATAGAAGAAATAACCTCCAATGCCCATTAATCTGTTTAACCACTGAAACTATGTCTCTGTGTATACTCATGATTTCTAATTAGATCTAATTAGAGAACGTAAAGAATGTAAAGAGGGTGATTCCAAGAAGTAGGACACTTAAGCTGTAGGTGGCGCTGCTTATTGATGATACGATGGTGATTTTCGGCCTACAGCGATCACAGTTTGCACCACAGAAGTCACACGAGTCCATGTTGCGCAGAACATCTAAATTGTACGTCCTTGTTGCTCTCCTCGCTGCGAGACAATAAGATCATTTTAATATGACAAGTGATTTGTTTTTTGTGTGTGTGAACTGAACTTTTATAGTTTCAGTTTCATGTTGTACTCACTAGGTTCATAGTAGTCATAAACCTGCACCACAGCATCCTGTACACGGGCGACTTTGTACTTTCTGACGACTGGAAGTCTGATGCAAACCTGTGACTTGTTAAGCTGCAAATGACGTCAGAAGATAAATCATAAATAATATACAGTATACATGATGCACCAATTAATAATCAATTATTGTTTTCTTTGTATTCTCTTTCGCTTTAATCGAGAATGGTAGTGTGTCTATCCTAGCTCATCTTTCATGCTCTGAAATGATGAATTCACTTACTGAATCCAGGTACAAGCTGACTTTCTCAGGTAGAATCTCAACCTTCCGGATAAGATCTGTTGTGGCAGCAGATCCAGGAGAGAGAATGAAACCACTAAGAATGCCCACATCCAGTATGACCATACCTGTGTAGCTTATCCCTTGACTGTCCTTTAATCTAGAGAGAACAAAGAGAGAACTCATGAATTCAGGGCCTTTGTGTAATGTGGTATTTGACATGAATGGCAACATAAAGAGTGATATCATGGTGACATCACAAATACAGACATATACAGACATATTTAATCAAAATTGAATTATAATTACCTTGTGCAAATAGATAAAAGCAGGTGATGGAGGTCCCCTTCTTTAGTTACATTAACAGCTAATGAAAAAGCCTCTTTATCTGTGGCGTGGTGCTGTGAAAACACATTGGTCTCCAAGCTGTAAAAGATATTCATCTGGATGGATTCATGCAGATGTTTGAGATTGTGAAAATGTAGTTAGTGATCAAGTGCAGATGTCAACAATGAAGTGTAATTCCTCATATCACAGCCTGAAGGTCACAGAAACATCAAGCATTATATTAATTCAATTAGTATGTTAAAAACAGGAAATGTGTAACAAGTGGCTAGAATAGCTTCTAATACTGAACATAGAGAACATGTTAAATGTTAAACTTCTGAGCGCCATCATCTGGACATGCTAAACACACGTAGCACGAAGCTACAATATGTGTTCCAGATGTTCATTGTTGATAGTCTGTTATCATTCTACATGTAAATGGGTAGGTGTTTTCATTTAGCATTTCCAACACAGAACATTGTACCGGCTGAAATTATCATGCAAAGCAGTTATTTATTTTCTGGTCACGCTCTGGTGGTCAAATTGTAACCTCTTCCTTTTCAATGGCCAGGCTTATCAAAACAATCATGAGCAGATACAACGGTAAAGCTGCACACTACACCTGAAACAGGGCAAATCCTCTTCCTTCCATGTAGGTAGTTAGGTGGAGATCTTTGTCCACATTAATCTTAAAAACATAAATAAGATCCAGACTGATAATGGCATGAATCAAGTTAAATATCAAAAGATGCACACACTTGGAGATTTATTACCTCTTGGCTTTGATACATCCAATAGTTGGTTGAATTTATGCTAAAAAGAAATGAAAATGTTGGGGAAGATATATTAAGCCTGAGGTCAATGGCATTGGCCCCACTGAACGCAGCGTAGTAAGCTAGAGCCTGCAGGGCAACCACCGTGTCCTGAGGAAGAAGAGAGTAACAGTAAAAGTGGCGTCTTCTGGATCAAAAATACGTATGAAAACACAATTTTATTTTATTATGGCAGATGCTAAGTATTCCCTCACCTGCGTTGTCCCATAGCCTCCTAAATGACTTCTCTGCTGGCTTAACCACTTCAAGAGTGTAATGCCCTCAACCAAGCTGCCGCGCCTAAAAAGAACCAGCAGCACATAGGACACCATCTCGATCTGCTTTGACTGCACACGCCCGTCGTTTGCCTCCAAGCCAGTAGAGGATCTCCACATCATTACATCGTCTTTGGAATACCGTGATACAATACTTTTTACTTTTTACAATACTACTCAAAGCAACGCTTAAACAATATTTAATGCCGAGACATGATCAATTATGTGTGTCATCCTTGTCCTTGATGAATTACCAGTGTAGTCAGCTCTCCTGTAGAGTTCAGTAAGGACGTCAGCAGCCACAGGACTGTTGGCCAGAGTTAAAGCATAAGCCACCAGACACAAGGTGTAGTTACTGGCAATTCCACTGGACACTTTATTCTCCAGGTACTTTTGGGCCTGAGACACATTGCCTAGGTACGTGCCCTTAACAAAGAGGAACCAGACGAAAGATCATTCCTGACATACACATGAACTGATTTCCATGTTGAAACAGCAACTCCCCCGACATACCAAATAGGTCTCATCCTCCAGCAGCGCGATGAGAACATAGGCAGAGAGAGCCACCGAGCCATCATCCTGAGCTCCCTGCATCTCTGTGTGGATCAACCTTCCCACCTCATTGAACTCTCCCTGAGGCCCCTGGTATTTCAAGAGCCAGGTCATGGCGTTAGTCAGGACATTCTGGTCCACATTGATGTAGGTCTGAGCCTGGATGAAGCACCGCAGCACGAAGGCTGTGAGCCTGGTACCACAGACACATGAGAGAGAGTGCCGGTGTCTGATCAATTACATGTTATTTTCACCTTTGTGGACCTTTCTTTATAGATCTACCACACATGAAGGATCTGTCATGCCTTTACCATTAAACTCATGAATTACCATATGCTCCCAGAGGTGTCACTGGCTCCAAAAGCACTGAAAGAGCCATCATCCCGTTGGTAGGACAGCTGTCTCAGATATCCTTACAGCAGACGATATAACATGTTGACGTTGGCAACAGGATATTTAACTTGAAACTTAAATTAAATTCCTAAATGTGTAATTTAATAATTAATTATTATAAAGATGGAGAACAAGTGAAGCAATTTCACCTACAGCAAACATTAATCTATACAAAGTGAATTTATGACTCCAGTCAGTCACACATCCGCTGTTTACCTTCTGTCATGTAGCCCAGAGCCCTGCTCCTGATCTCTTTATTGTCCTGGGTTGACTTGTCCAGGTACTGGAGAACATAAATACTTGGAGCCAATTGGATCATGTTCTGTTCCCCACAACCAAGAGGCACTTGAACCAGGGAATCCAAGTTGCTCATGGACAAGCCCAAAATATCACCTGTAACAAGGAGGTCGTCCAACAAGGAGGTCGTTCAAGAACAGTTTCTCATGCGTAATGACAATCAGAACCAGCAGGGAAGCCAAAAAGTGTGGCTGCTGTTTATAATGTGCCCACCTTAAATATGCCTAAACATTTACCCAAGCTCTCCATCTACTGAAAGTACCAGGGAACATATCACACATGCCTACTAAAAATGGACTTGGAGTAAACATAAACTGAACTATTATTCAACTGGCACAACAACAAGCACAAGACAAATTGCAGACATACCAACCAGCGCTGCGTAGGCCCTCTGGCTGCCTGGAACCACATTTGATGGAAAGGAGAAGGAGAAGGATCTGAAACTGTTGGACGTCCCCGGTTCCAGCTCCAGGAACAGACTCTCTGAGAAGTACTGTTCAACGCCCTCGGGCTTCAGGAACAGGAAGTATTTCACTGTGACATGTTTAACTGTATGTCGTGTAGCATTTAATGCTGCTTCATTAAATCTACTGTACAATTCACAAACAATGCACTTATTGTACAAAGACCATCCATCAGACTCTACCTTCACAAACACGCTCCAAAACAGGCTGTCTGAGGTATCCGCAGATACGGCGTACACAGTTATTTCCATCTCGCCCACAGCTACTGGCCTTATAGGGAACAGCGCAGCAGCAGACTTGTGACTCCCCAGGTTAAGTTTTTGGGCATTTATCACAGAGACATTCCTGCTGTTTACCAAAACAAACTGAAAAGCTTTGCTCTGCGTGAGCAGCACGATGACCTAGAAAGAGAGAGACGTGAACAAAAAACAATCCTTGAAAAGGAAAGAATGTGACACTTTGTGAGCCGTGAACGACAGTGGCAGATGTTTATTACTGAAACATATTCGTATCTAAAGGCCTGAAGTGATACTGCAACGACAGGTCAGACAATTTACCACTCCCAGTTTAGCCAGAGTACATCCCAAATGTAGTCCTTCATACCTCTATCGCACGATCTAGATGGTTCACAACATTCACTTCAAGCACAATCTCTTCTCCTCTGATTAGGAAGGATGGGACGCTCAGAGACATCGAGAAATCTTTAGACACAGTCAGCTGTGAAGAAAAAACGAAAAACTAATTCCAAACTATTCTAGCTATCATTGTTACCAGTTAGGTCTGACTTAGGTCATCATGCCTAATACTGACGATGAATTATCCCTTTGCTCTAACATTTCATCACACTGAGTCAAAATTTAATTTGCCCAAGGTTCTGATTTATGACCAAATATGGAAAAAGTAAATACATTACTAATACTACTACTAACTAAAGGCTCAAAGTATAAAGAGAAATGATTACAGTTATTGTTGAAAGTTGAAAGTTTTTGCATGTTGTGAAATGTTTTGTATGATGCACATTTGGAACAAATCTAGACCATAGCTGCAAATTCATGTTCACCATCACAATACACACATGGCAAAATATCCAGTCCAGGTTTACTGAAAATAAGTTGCATTACTGTTTAGTTTACAGTGTAGATGGTGCCAGAAAAGGCATCAAGCTATCAGATTTCTCTGAATTGCAGCAAAGTGAAAAGGTAAATATTGGATGCAAAAATCCCTTCTCTTGGTTTTCAAACCTATGAGCACTGCATCCTCCTTTGCAAAGGGAAACAACAGAACATTTGAGTAGTAAGTGAACCAAAAGAGAAGCATCGCTGGTATATGAGAACAACATTTTGTTACCTTTTGTGGCACTGGAGTGAAGCCCAAGCCCAGGTTGTCTGACATTACCAGTCCAACAGCTTTCAAAGACGTAACACCATCTGGCACTGTTATTTGCCCACTTCTCCATGTTCCATCACTGACATGGATGAAAGAGAAATGCATGCAGCGAACTGAATGTTGACCACTCATTTTAATCTCAAACTGCAGCCCAAACGTTCAGCACTCACCTAATGTTAGCGTCTAACCACAACAAGGACTCGTTGACATCCATCCAGTGGCTCCAGTGCGCATCCACACTTAGGGTTTCTTAAAACCACCCAAAAGAAAGAAACAAGGACAACGTGGTTGTGTTAATATCTCAAGAAGGAAGGCTGGATCCTGCTTTATATACACAACGACCACGAGAGGGCGAAGCAGTGTACATTGTATTGAAGGATCACGTTGCATTGTCAGCGTCATACCATTTTTAGTTCCATCAGATTGATTTTTATTGTACAGTATGGCATTGGTGAGCGTCCTCACATTACATTTCTGTTGAGTGAAAGAATAAAAAAACATAAGAATGGCAAATGAGCTATTGTAATTGCCAAAAAGCCTTTTATATGGAAGGTGAAACATTTTAAAGAACTTAAAGTAAGTCTAGTTGCCACTGAAGAGCATGAATGGACCAACCATGACCTGGATGACTGAAAATCTTACATCCACTAATAAGGTCATGCACCTAACACACTAAAGTTACCAACACCTTCTAACAAAGCAGACAGATGGGTTACATCCAGAACAACTGGTTTAGTGGTCACATACTGAATATTGATACAGTATCCAGCAGGGAAAATCTAATCTGAAGATTTTTCAATAGATTAAGGTCAGTGGGAGGAACTGAGGAGACAAACAGCAGTTCCTTGGCTTTGTAACACATTGTAACTTCAGTCAAATGACTGAGTCACGACAGACAAGCAAGGCGGTGCTTTCAAGTAAAAATAATAATAAAAGAAATACAACAAAAAACTCTTTATCATACCTGCTTCACTGTTAAGCCCTGGCCATGCTCTGGAGTCTCGTCACGCATGGCCATTATCATGATTCCTACCTGGGATCTGGGTTCCAGGGTAGTCACACTGAGTGATACCTGCTCACCTGGCCGGGCCTCGTTACTGCTCCAGTTTAGAGACAGCTGAGGAAAGCAAAGACACAGCTTTACCCAGACACATTCAAGAGTAACTAAGCACCCGAATGAATGATGTGACAGAGTGCAGTGATGGAGCTATAAATGAAAGTACATAGTTCTGTTGGTTGATGAGGATGCGCGCTGTGTCACTGACAACCTCTCCATTAGAAAGGATGCAGTAGACGGTGACGCAGGCCTCAGGAGACCACGACATTTCAGGAGTCAGAGAAAAAAGCATTGAATTGTTTGTTCCAGCGGCCACCACTTGACCTCTGGAGCTCACCTGGAGGCACAGCGGTAAAGAGAGAAGCTTTTGTTAATTGGTATTCAGTAATTGAGTGAAGAAACATTGCACACAGCTGAGAAACATACCACAAAGTGAAAAGCTGTGGGTTGAAAGGTGCTCTCTACAATTATTTGAACAGGAAATCCAATCTGAAATTTGAAAATATTAAGTATAAAATACAAAATGAAATAGGTCTTCATATAGGACTGTATGCATTCATTTACATTTTGAACAAAGCATAGTAAAATATATTTAGGGTTACCTGTGCTGATATGATATTGCTTGGGGAGATCTGAATGTATGAGCCAGTGGGTGAGGAGTAGTTGTTGTAGACTGTCAGAGTCTCCTCAGTAGACTGGAACGTGGCCTGAAAATAAACAGAGGAAGAAACTGAAGATGTGAACTGAAATAATTAGTGTAGTTAGAGAAAATGTATTTCAGATTAATATGATCTTTGCTAACACTTTACCTAAATGTATAAATCCTGCTATACTCATCTTACGTACAACAAAACTACTAAAAACAACTATTTCCTTCTAGCCACTGTCAACTCACTTGAATAAAAAGCATGTCTACTTGATCCAGTAATAGAAACCTAATGTGGACGTTGCCATCCTCGGGCACTTGAAGTGTCAGAGTTGTAGGTTCGGCGTTTGTGGTGGATGATCTCTGAGTGACCTCAACTACAGCAAAATACATCCGATCCTGTGAAGTCAGGGGCTGCCTGTCGTATCTAGAGATCCTGAGCTGTGAAATAGAAGCAGAAAGGATCGAGTTATGTGTGGAAATTAACGTTTAAAAGTGCTGTAACGTAAACAGAATGATGCCAATTCACTCACATTTGCAGAGAAGTATAAAGACGGTTTCAGCGTAGCTGGGAAATCTTGAAAAGCGAGCTGGAAAATGTTGTGCGTGAGCTGAACTTCAACTGTTTTGTTCACGCTAACTTCTTCGGGCGACAGAGGGACATTGATTTTTTTTTTTTTTCCTAATTAAATGCTTTTTCAAAACACAGTTTCAAAAATATATTTCACCTGCAGGGCCGTCGTTGCTGGTAACACAAGCTGTAACATGTAAACGCCTGTTGTTGCCACTTCTTGATAGAGTGTAAAGGGATTGAAGTTGATCTTTGCTGAAGAAAAACTTTCCTGATCCATAGATCTAAAAAACAAAAAGGTTAAAACATAGCCAATAGCATTAAGTATGCAGTTACACTGACTGTAAAGACTGGCTAACTCACACCCAGTCTCCTACTAATGTTCTCTCTTTGATAAATGAACTACAATGACAAGATAAGATAGATAAGATTACCTTTTTTATTTGTGTTTGAATGACTGGAGAGGTTACATTTGACATATCGTGTGCCAGAGTGACTGAGACCACTGATGTTGCCAGTACAGGCTGTCCACTGGGGTAACTGAGGAGAAACAATACAAAACAGTAATTCAGTGCACTTGTGTAACATGTAGGTAAATGTGATGCTGGTTGAACTCACAGCGCTCTTACTGATCCAGAGACGTCTTCTCCATCAAGAACCTGTGGCGGTGTGATGACCAGCACTTCAAAGTGAGGAGTCTCTGCAACAGCAGTCAGTAAATATGTAGGAGTGGCACATTTAAAAGATAGGTTCACTTTTTTTTTTTTTATTATAATAATATAATATATCATAGAAAATGTGAACCTAAAAACATTGCAGCACTAAACCCAATGGTCTGTTACCGTAGTGTTCCACAGTAAATGTTTTCTTCTCAGTCACTCCCTGCGATAAAGAGAATAAGAGACACAATCCACAATTAATTCAAACACTGCTCATTTTAACAGACACTCTCAGCTGCATAAAAAAAAAAAAAAAAATCAACCCTACGTTCACTGATGTGGTGACGGCCCACAGTCCAAGAGGAGATGTTTGGGATAAACTGAATTCCTGCAACACAATCCCCAGAACGACTGTGGACTCCCGCCTGTCGGCAATGTTCCCACCAGGATCCTGCGAGGGATAAGGGAACGTCAGGATCCCATAACTCCTGTGGCTTTGTTCTTTGACCCAGAAAACAGAAACCTACCTGCAAAGAGATTTGTACTCTTCCTTTATACGGGTGGTTATCCAACTGTACAGACACCGTTCTGACTTTCACGGTGTCGCCCGGTTGGTAGCGCGATCTGTCCATTTGGATGAAGGTCGAGACGTTCCTGAGGTTGAAGGTGATGGTGGTGAAGCTGGTGAAAATGACATTGCCGCTCCTGTAGCCGCTCACCGTCAAGTTGAAGAGAGAATTCTGTGCTATGGAGCCAGTAACCTGCAACGGCAATTATGAAATGTATGAATTATTATTGTCTCATTTTGAAGACGTAATGAAAGAAAATATAAAAACATAGATATATATACTAACAGGTGGTAGTGTGAGGACCTGGGTCACACCTTAAAAAACAAAACAAAACTGAATTTAAGAATATTTTTACAAAATCATTACGTGAAAACAACAAGTTTCAGCGCAGTCACTTTGTCACCTCCTTGGAAGTTCTGCGTTTGATCCACTTTAAAGTTGCCTTGTGTCAATTCAGCCGTCACCTGACCAGGGAGGTCAGAGATGACTGTGACAGCCAGTGGAGTGGGCGTCCCCGCATGCAGGACCTCTGGACCCGATACCAGAAACAATGTGCTCAAAGTATAAAGGGAAGAAATTAATTAGTCCAACAAGACAAATATACTTTATCAATAAAATATTTAGAGAGAGAGAAAACAGATTACACCACTTACCTTTTTAAATTCTGAGTGAAGCCTGGCACAGCAAAGTACACAACTCCCAAATACACAACTAAGGTCCACGTCCCGTCCATGCTTCTGTCCCCTGCTTTGTCACACTGCCACCAAACTGCCACTATTTCCTGACCTGGACTACATGTTGTATAACTCCACCTCCTTCCCTCACACAGACACCCCTCACTCGCTCATACACTCTACTCTTTGTCATGCACAATGGATCCACATTCTTTACACCTTTTGCCTATGGGGAGGTGTCTCATCTGACACTGTGTCCATACTGAGGAGAAAACACATCTCGAACATCAGAAAGAATATAAAGCTGTATGTGATATGTGACACAAAACCGCCTGTGGGATTTCATTCTTGGCAAGAACATCGAGGCTTCTATTTCAATCTGAACTGTTTTATAAACATTTTTCTTTTTAAAAAAGGCTTTCCACTCAGAAAGCTAAATCCATATTAAAACAATTCTGCTGTGCAATCAACAGCTTTGACATTTTATTTACCTTGTGACAACACAGGAAGTAGAGATCAGTCATTAAAATGCAGGTAATTTGACCTAAAACACACACTATTCCTCTTACATGCTATTAAACTGGAACACATATGGCACGTTTGCCCTGTGTGACACTAAAATACAGATTAGTTTGTAGCAAAAATAGCAGCGTGGAGGAAAATAGCTGCCATTCAGAGGCAAGGAATCAAACATTATGGCGACCATGATCACTGAGGCACAATAAAAGACAGTGTTCGCTCATCCTTACCAGCAGGTGGCAGTAGAGTCAAGTATAAACCATCAGTTTTTAAACTGAAATCTTTGCAAATGAGGACTTAAACCAACCCAGAATATCTGGGATTTCTTAAATCATAAGCGTTTTGTCCCGTCTTTCATCGACAGCTGCTAAATGTGCTCATCAACCTTTTTTTGGAAATGAATTAAAAGTCACATGGTTACAAATAAGACCCACAAATGACTGTTTGCATGATATTAACAATTTATTTCTTTGGGTTTATTTTACACATATAGTTGCATATAAACAAGTTTTACAATAAAATGGTGTGTTTGACATGAAGGTCTTTGGCAAAATCTCAGCTTCAAACATGTCATAGCAATGCTATTATTTTATTTCTCAGTACTGGTGTAGCATGAAGGTGGGCTGGAGTGACGCGACGTGATGTTGAAACTGGGACGCGCTTTCCTGTGTGGGCTTGTGCCGTTTCGACATCGCGTCACGTCACTCAAGTTTTGCTCCATGTCACTCCTGTAAAGCACGTCCCGTGGAGCACCCACACAGCACCCTTATGATAACATGGAGGCACTTTAAAGATTTTGATCATTGCCAAACAGCGACTGCAATCTTCTTACTGGTCCGCAGCCTTCATACTCAATGGCAACCGAACTCTTTACAAGACTACAGCAGTTCAGTCCAATCTGCACTGTACATCATTACATTCAACAAAGTGCTGACAAAAGTGCATATTTATAGAGTGCTAAAAGGGCCAGGGAGAAGAGTTACCTCTGCAAGGCGTCACACACTAGGTTAAAAGGCGTCCCCTTTTGGCTGATAAAACATATGATGAAGGGCGTGATGTAGTACAGTCCTTTCTGCCAGTGAAGTACCAATGTGGAGACATTTAGAGGAACTGTGCCTGTGCATACACTCTCCTTAGACTGGTGCTTTTAAAAATATTCTATTCTTCTATTTTGTATGAAGAGGTTGTGTATCGTCAGTACTTCCCTCCTCCTCCTCCTCCTCCTCAGTTGGTTCGTTTGAGTTGTGTACTTATGGCTCAACCTTACAAATACCAACAATAAGGAATAAAATACCATCAATGGCAGCTCAGCAGTCAAACCCTTTGCTCTTTGTCCACAGCCTAGCTTTGATCAAACTACACTTTCTGACGACAAAAACGAGGCAGAGGGAATGTCAACCCGCATCACAAGGCGCAACATCAAATGTGCACGTTGTGATGAAACGGGGCAAAGACAGCTAAACAGGAAAGATTTTCATCCAGTGTTGCAAACACATCTGCTCGGCTGAGAAATGTTCATTGCATGTAAACACAAGGCATACTTGATACTGGATTGAATGCAGTACAAGTACTTAAAACATTTTAAGTATATTCAATGCACAAAAAATGTCCTCTCTCTTGCCTGAGTAAGTCACAGTAAAAATGGAACAGAAACAACCCTTCAGTTGTGGAAGCTTCTTGCCATTGTTATTGATCCTAATCCTGCACCTTTACGTCAAGCTAAATATTATTTCATTGCCAGAAATTCACTGTAGATTAGGATGTTATTTCTCACAAAGATGGAACATCAGTGTGTCCGGTATCCAGACAGTCAGTAAAGATATAGCATTGTATTCACAGAGCCATCATTATAAACAATTTAAAGTGTTAGACCTGCACTACAGGACTGTCTGTCAGCTCCTCCAGGGTTTACATCTCAAAGTGACGGTACATGCTCTCCACGTAGCTCAGCACCCTTTGCCAGTCTGGACCGCCCGCTCGTAACATCTCCTCAAGTGTCTGTAGGAAGATTTCAACCAAATTCATAAGCTCAACACAAACACAATCTAGTCTGTCTGTTTTCAGACAAGTGAAAAGAGGCTTAGCTGGGAAATGATTAATTTGATTGGTTAAGACACTGAGGCTTACCAGGGTTTGTGCTATCCCAACACTCTCGCCTGTTTTGAATGCCAGACTGAGATTCTCCCTCTACAGAACAAAAAAAGAAGAATCTATAAGTTGAACCCCATAAATCACTTGATCCCATACATTACAGACACAAGGCACACTTCCCACCTTGTTCTCCAGAGTAAGAGTGCTGTAAGGGATGTGCGAGGGGAGGTAGCTGTGGTAGACCGCACAGAATGCAAGACCATCGACCCAGCTGCTGCTGAAGTTGGTGATGTCAATGTTCTGACAAACAAAGGGGAACGGGATTCAGTTGAAATGCACGATGCCATGGTAAAAGTAGAGTACAACAAAATAATTGAAATTAATAATATAACATCATTCTTTTACACATATTTTAAAAGTACATTTGCCATTAAAACATCACCTAGTTCAGAAACATGTAAACATGTCCAGCATCACCTTATAGCCTTGGGTTTGGCTCTGACACCAGCGGAGCAGCGAGTTTCTTTTAGAGCCTCCATGACGACGCAGCAGCAAGTTGAAACCATCCTGGGACCTGAGAAAAAGCAGGAAACAAACTGCTGAAGGCCCCCGTTAACACAATAGATGTTGTCATTGTGCATTTGTTCATTTGTTTTTTGAAAATAAAATGTAATTATTGCACGGCCTCAGGTAAGAGGGATGTTTTCTTCCAAAAACAGCGTTTAACTTCATGAGTTCAGTAGATAAATGGACTTGGGTCAAAACAACCAAATCTGTTTACACAATATGTAAATCATTCATTTGTATGCATTTGTGTGCGTGGGTGGGCTCACTTGGTTGGGGGCAACTCATTGAGGGCAGAGTTGTACTTGTTTAGAGACTCTTCACGTTTCCCTGAAATGAAAAGACAAGCGGCAAAGCTGCATTATGTAACAGCAAGTTATGATGTACAACACAAAACCCATCTGCATACAGCATTCAAACAAAACAAAGCAGAATAAATATCAATTACAAATAATGGAATGACAAATATATTTGCAAGCAATTGCTTAAATTGATTACGCACACGGCAACAGAGCAACATTAGCATTAATATGTCCTTTGATTGCCTTGTAGGTGCTACAGTACTTCCAGCCATTACCAGCCCCAGCTTGTACCTAATTTAGATAAGGTGCAGATAATTAAAGTCTATCAAATATGCTAACGCTTCCCCTCGATAAGAAACTCGTAAAACAATGTTTAATCTTCACTTGTACTTCCTAACAGTCGTCTTGCTTCACTGTCCTTGTGTGCACCTTGCCACTCCTTGGCATGCTACAGTCACCAACTGTCATTCTTGCGTATCTTTGTGTGCACGCGCAATGCAAACCAAACAGGGATCCACTTGCAAAAACACGGCTCCACAGCACGGCTGCTAGTCGATAACTCAACATGATGTCTTTAACCATTTTAAGATAAGATAAAACAGGAGCAGTGAAAAAGAACTATATCGAAAACACAAGCATACTGCGGGGACACAGTGAACAGACACACACACACCTGTATCAATACTTGACCTGCTGTCTAGCCAATCCAGACTTCTTCGGCCTCTTAGTTGCCCCAAGGTCTTGAAAACAAAAGATTTGACTTCAGTAAATTATATTATATTATATTATATGCACAAAAACACTCCGTTATACTTAATCAATTGCGAATGTGTGTGTATCTGACGTGTCTCACTTTGTTCGTGGGTCCAACTGTTGTTGCAGCATTGAACTGGGACGTCCCATTCTGAATGGTGGGGGAGTCTGAGGAAGCAGGTAATCTGGAGAGGCTTCTATAACGACACATTACATAGCAAGGAGAAACATGATGACCTTAACCACCCACTTCTAATGGTGTTTTAAGGAAACTATTCCACTGTTCCAACTGTTTTGTCCTCAAGTGGCCCTGCGAAGGTTTGTGGATTGAGAATGACACATTCAACAGAAACCATCGTGGTCATGGTCCTGACCAAATTTGGTAACTGTCCACTTTTGCTAATTACAAGAATGCGTGTAACCCTCCATCTGCACATACTGTTGTTTGCATGATGAGTTACAGAAATACTATTTGTTTTATTATCTTTATAATAATAATAGTTGAAGGATAAACAGTTTCTCACCTTGATCTCTCTGTGGTTACTGTCTTCGGTGTCTCAACAGATCGCACCTCGCCACCACCCCTATCCTCATTGGTCACGTTTCTCAGGTAACGTTTAGTCACACTCCTACAGTCTGTTCTCGCCTCCTCGCTGACAACATTCTTTGCTGTCACTTCGTTTTGACTCCTACTGTCTGTCCCTTCTCGTCCCAACCTGTACACCACCCTCTCCCTGCCCCTCTGAGTCACTTCTTTGCTGTCAGAGTTGTCGGTTGAGTCTCCGTTGGGCCTTTCTGGTTCCTGACATGGACCTTGGGGAACAGTTTTGCCTTGTGTATTGGTGAGAGTAGCCAGTCTCTGCCTGCTCTGCCTCAACTCCCCTCTCAGGGTGACCAGTTGCATATCAGCCTCCTTCTGTCTCTGCTGGGCAACAGCTAGTTCCTTTTTAACGCCCTCATGGGATGTTCGGAGCCCCGTCAGCTCTTCTTCAGCCTCAGCTCTCAGGCGGTCAGCCACTGACACCGCCACCTGGAGGTCTGCCTGGAATTGCAGCCATTCCCCACGCTCCGTCTGGAAAAGAAACAGATTACAAATAGCACAATTATTATAGAGGAAAAAGTTAATCTGATGATTTTTACATGAAAATAAACATGCACTGATATTTGTATTGCTTTGTCCTTTAAAGATCATTCAAAATTTTTTTTAAGTCAAGCTGCTGCATCGACTACATCTAAAAATACAGAGGCCTAAAACTGGTAGTTTTAAACCAAAACTTGATCTGACTGCCAAAAGCAAATATAGCTGAAGCCACAGCAGACAATAACTATAATCAAGAGAACAATCCAATATCCATTTGAGCCTCATTAGGAGACAACAAGTTGAACAGAGCTGAACAGCACACAACAAGCAGAGCTGGTCTCTCTACTGAGGAATAACTGAATCGAGAGCCAAACAAATGACTTTATTCCTCTGAATTCTTTACACAGGTCCTCTAAAGACAAAAATAGAATATGTGCTCAGTGTTTAAAGAAGAGAGATCCCTAACAAGTTTGGACACAGGCAGGAAAAAAATGATTTAAGCAACATTTTAGGAGCTGTGCCAAGAATTTCATTGTGAAACTGCCTTTTGTGTCACCGTGGCTCAATAGGTATATTCATTGTTATCCACTGTTAGCCATTTGAAACTGCTGCACCAGTTACGTAATAAACTTGTTCTGAAATGAGTCTGTTTCATATCTATGAAAAGTAAGTGGCTGGGGTAGATAAAGTTTTCATTCTCTGAGAGTCTCGTTGCCTCAGACGTGCACACAAACACTGCCCCCAGACATCAAAAGAAGAACCAATGCAGCCAAGAGGTAAACGATACCAGAGCCTTAAAAAAATGTTAAGCAGCCATCATCATAAAAAAAAAAAGTGGGAATGTGAAAAAAGGAAACGGGGAGAGGTTGAAATCGCACACAGACTTTAAGCAGGCAGGACACAGACTATGGAGTAATGTAAACCAGAGTGGTGTGAGGGAGTGCTGAGAGGTGGAGGGACTGGGGAGGATGGTAATTAGATGAAGAATGGATGGAGATGTGGAGGCGGAGGAGATGACATATGAGCCAAGTCGCTCCCTCATCTGACCAGTGACTCAAGACCACAGCTGGACCCGATTACAGGATGGATGTGTGCGCGCACACACACACACACACACACACACACACACACATCACATCACATCACATCACATTTCTTTCCACACCTCCCTTATTCTTTTACTTCACCACCAAACCACACTGTGGTTTTGGTTTTCTCACACAGATCCACAAATTCAGGGTATGTTGGAGATCTCTCTCTCTCTCTCTAACTGGCTACATGTGCCAGCTGAAGAGCTAAAATGCCCACTTGGTTTTGAAGGCTTTTGTCTTTGTTATCTGAATGTGGACACTGCAACTGGAGCATGTCTGTTAAAGGAAACAGGAAGCGGCGCTCCTCGGTTCTCACCGAGATAAGGGTGTGGACTGTCAGTCTTAAGACACACACACACACACACACACACACACACACACACACACACACACACACACACACACACACACACACACACACACACACACACACACACACACACACACACACACACACACACACACACTCGCTCAGCCTCTCAAGATGTGACCTAGTGCCCCACTGCAAGACCAGATGTGGTATCCAGCATTTACAGACACACACGCACGCACGCACGCACACAGATACACTAGTTATCTATACTCTTGATGTACATTTGATTACCTCATAATTCCTGGAAAGGATCCAGGACACTTGGGAGGTTTTGTAGTGTGTGTGTCCTAATCATTTGTCTCCAGATCGCCTCCACACCACAGCTTTCTAACACATACTTGGGGAAACATTGCGACTCTGTAATGGCTCCTCTCTCCAGCTTTCCTCATCAACACCGTCACATCTACTGAGGGCGTTTCTAGCAGTCGCACATACAGTATAAATGCAAATTGAACACAGAATGGAAACGAGCCTCATCTGTCAATCCTCCCAAATACCCTAAATCCTCATTCTGTATGTGAATGACAGCCTTCAAGGCCCCCAGATACAGGGTTTTTCTTTCTTTTTTGACCTAGTGAGGAGAAAAAAGGAGCAGAGGGAAGCTGGAAATCATTCCTCAGAATCTCCGGCAGTGTTCACCTGGAACTGATTCAGAGCGACTGTCTCCGGGGGGGAGGGGGGCACAAAACAGAAAATCCACCTACCCACAGTCGAGACATGAATGGAGCGTTTTCCTTTTTGTTGGTTAAGACAATTGATAACTGCTAGTGCACATAAGCACAGACAGATGCTACATTGAATAACATCCTTAACATTTCACTGCATGTGGGAAATCGTGGCTTCCTTTCAGTTTAACTAAAGTGCATCGGAAATGAATTAAGACTGCTGGATGGCCAAAATTAGAAAGGCTGAAGCGTTTGAGAGAGTGGGGATAAAAACAGACGAGAGGGTGCACAGGAGAGGCTTAGCTGACAGAATGTGAGGGAGAAGAATCATGGCTGCTTGAATTACATGCAAGAAAAACAAGAGGCCAGGGCTGAAGAGAAAAAGGCCTGAGTGAGTTGGAGGTCAGATGAAAAGACAGATGGAAGGGGAAGAACTTACCAGAAGGAGAGGAAGTGCGATAGAGGAGGGATGAGGATAAGACAGAGAGGGGAAGGGAAGAACTGGAGGAGCACTGCAGCTAAAATTGGAGAGCAATTGTTTTGAGTTCTTGTGCTCAGGGAGGAACGGTCAAGCTCTCTGATGGAGAAAGAATGAGGGAATGAAGCAAAGGCGGAGAGGCACAGCAAGGGAGGGAGGGCGAAAAGGGGGGAGGCTTCCCTACAGAGCGAACTGTACTCGCAGAGCCTTTCAGCATTTCAGTCTATGCGTTTGTGCAGCATTTCTCACGTGCAGCACACGGACACATGGCAGTCGGTCAATGCGAGCTGCAGCCTCCCCCTTCCACCCTTCAGCACCACCTCTTCAGCAGAGAGCACAAAACAAAACAAGTTTTTGTCTCCCGAACAGCCGAATGTTAACCCCATCCTCCGCACTGCACTCCCCTTCTCCGGCTCTCTGCTAAAAGGCTCCCAGGACAGCAGAGCAGACTGAGAGAGTTCATAAAGTTTGAGCTTTACTGGCTTATATTGCCCAACTGAGGGCCCATGTAAACAAAGTGTTGGATTGCTCCTATGTTTAATACATGGGTACCTCTCAATACTATACCACAGTATGCCTGAGGTTTAGCTGGCCTGTGCAGTGCTTATATTTCCAGGCCCCTGACTGGGACATGGGAAAACAGTAGACAGGGAGAGGAAGGAGGGATTGAGTATCAAGCAGAGGAAGAGGTGACACCGTGGGATATTACTAATTATCAAAGGAGCACTTTCTTATTAGATAACACGACTGGAATGATTAAAAACACACAGCGAAACAAAACAAGAATAAGTGAGGATATTCACAGAAGGAAGAATGGAGGGAACGGCCGAGTGATAGGGTTGAGAGAGGCGAGCTGTCACACACTGGGAGCCTCTGGCTACAATCCTCATAAGGGAGGGTCAGGAATTGGAATGAACAGGAAATTACCGCAGAATATCACCATCCTCATAAGAGTATGAAACGCCTGAGCCACTGGAGTGTGGAATGTCTGCACAACTTTAATCCTATCGTACATGGCTGATTCAACTTTAGGTTTGTGGAATCTTCATAATCCACAATTTTAAATCCATAACTTCAAGGATCCATAAATCTCTAAGTTCTTTCAAGAATGATTTTCTATTATTAAAAAAAAAAAATAGAAACAGCCACCATTCAGTATAGAAAACTTTCTAAACAACTCCAGCAACGAGGAAAAATAGACAGAAGATAATAGCAACAATTTTTTCTCCTCTGAGCCGCTCAGGAGAGCCAGAGGGCAGGAAAAGCTCCATTAGCTGAGCTGGAGCTCCCAAAGGGCAAAGCGATGCCTATTCCAGGTCCTATCGTGTTGGGGAGAGTGAAGTCTGACAGGGTGTGTTCTGGTGTTATCTCTGGATGAAAGGACAAAACTATGCCGATTTATCTACACTGAAGTGTGTGACTTCCTGTTTACATGGGTGTACGTACTTAGCCACATCGCAAAAAATGTACTGCATGATACTCAAAGTATTTCTAAATGAACACAGGCAGTCTTTAAATGGCGGAGGTGTTCTTCTTGCCAATATTGTCTTTCGTTAAGCTTGTCACTTTTGACTACTCTTGAAAGTCTCAGTAATATACAGACAAAGTAAAGTAAGCTTTAGCTTTTGGGGTTGAGAAAATAAATAAGCATTTGTGCAAATACAGAACATGCTGACTGGACAGTGGCTACAGGCTACATCTCACCTGTAAAGTACTCTTTAAATTCTTCACTTCTAACAGCAGATGCTTCAGTACCTCTGAGGGAAGGAAGGAAACAAACATGTCAGAAGACCTCACATGCATCTCAAACATGTCAAATGTCAAGGAATTGAATTTTGCCCTAAAGCAGGGAAATGTTCTTCCAGGGCTGATTATTATTTATCTGCAGTATATAAAGTATGTGCAGGAAAAATGAAATCTAATAGACAATAAAAATGGAAACACTAGTACTATGAAAACGTGTCTCTGCTCTTGCCTGTTGTGTGCATGGACCCATCCTGACTGGTGGAAATACCCAGTGCTGTCCTACACTCCTCCAGCAGCTTCTCCAGTTCCTCACGGCTGTCCCCAGCTTCATGACCCGGTAGTAAAGACTGACTCAGACCACTGTCCCTTTCTCTCCAGTTCTGCCCAGAGGAGCTTCCCACCACAGGTGAGGTGCTGCACAGAGTAGAGGTGCACTTTGTGGGGCTCACAGTCACGGTCTTCTCCTGGGAGACTGAAGTATTCGGAGTAGAGGTAGGAGGACCCCCATTCCTCTCCAAAGTAGCCTGTCCTTTAACCACGGTGGTTCCTGGCTTGTTGGGCACCACGTTAACTCCGGGGCCAATGGTGGTATTGATTGAGCCGAGTGGTGGATGAGGCCTCCAGTCAGGGGTGGGACTGGAACTGCAGGGAGAGGCTGGGTTTGTGCTTGACTGTGGTTTCTTCCCCATGGACGTACTGACTGGGACTAGAGGTGGGGGCGACGCCGGGGCAGCATGGAGAGGTTTAGGCGAGGAATGATTAAGGCGCTGGGGGACATCAGGCATGAAAGCATCACTCTGTGGAGAAGCAGGAGGAGTGTGGAAACTCTCTCCATGGGAGCCTAAAGAAAAGAAAAATCATTTTCAGATTAAATCCCATCTCATTATAATATCCATTCCCAGTGTTTGTGCACTGGAGATTTTAAGTTTCCACCTCACACATGGGTAAAATGCATACTGTGCTAAAAATGGCTTCCAATGCACAACTAAAACTGAGACCTAAGGTGAACATATGGTCGAGCATTGGTCCATCTTCAGCAAATGAAAGTGAAAACAGCTTCCAAGTGTCAAATTCTGCACACACATCATTATGTGAAGACAGGGGATTTCTTTAAGTTCTGACTAACTGTGAGACACACAAAAACAAAACTGGAAGCCCTGACTGGACGACTCAGTCGTGAAGAGTCGAGCGGTCACTAGTTTGGCATGTTGAGACAGATGCACAAAGAAAAACATACATCGCCCACAAAACATCCAGCCGTGGCCCAGGAGATGAATGCTCCAATAGAAAGACATTCCTGTTGGACTGCTCATCCACAGTGTTCCTGAGACATTCATTCTCACAGGACTAGACTTTTCAGGAGTCTATCACAAATACATTTCCAAACTTGACACAGTAACTGATTTTTACTTTGCGGCACATCATTCCTTGCCCATCTCATCGTGCCACAACTAACAACTTATCAAGCCATGAGAGGCACTGGACATCGTGTCTCCTTCTCTTTCCTTCTTTGCCTTGTTTGGACAAAAAGTCCCGCCGCTAGCAAAATAAATGTGCTTTTTTTTTTTCTTTTTCTTCTTAAGTGATGTAAGAGCAGCGGTTAAACATTTGCAAAGTTATGCACCACCTGCTGTAAGGCCAAATCACTGGACAAGAATGACAGGCTTGTCTAATAACTTTCTCATGCCACCCCTGCTTTTTATTTCTTCATTCCAAACCCTAATGTGCTCGTCCAACCATGGGTGGCAGATTGACTGAATGGGAGTGTGTGTGTGTGTGTGTGTGTGTGTGTGTGCGCGCGCGCGCGTGCATCCATTCAGGTCCATGTGTGTGTCTGATAGCATTAGCCTTCCTATGATTAATCCGCTGCCCTTGTGCTGAGCCGGGGAATTCTGCCGATTCATCACAGCTGGCCCGGCGGGGCCAGAACGAATCACACAGGGACGCGAGGAGAATGACCACTCACTGAGCAACACACAGGAGGGCTGCCAAGATTCCTCCTGCCACTCAGCACACATACACACAGCCTTTCCACTTGCTTCTCCTTTTGTTACTTTCAGCTTCCTGATTACCCCTCATCCACCCTCTCCTTTCACAGGATTACACTGTGGCATGCTCACTCTCGCTGGATCTCTCCTCTTTTTCCTCTCCACTATGCTCCTTCTGTAAAACAGAGCCTTGAAGTGTGCTCGCTTTATTCTCAATTATTCTCTAAACATAAGTTAACACACACACACATTCACACACAGAGCCAGGCGTTTGTGAAAAGTGTTTGAAATCCATTTCAGAACGCAGCGATAGAAGATTTAACAGAACCAGCTCAGTACTAGAGATCAGGAAAAAGTGCAGGCTGATTAGTATGTGTGTGTGTGTGTGTGTTGACGTACCTGTGGGTCCGTGGTTGTCCTTGCTGGAAAAGTTGCCCATACTGCAGTAATGGGGCTTGGGCCACTGATGCAGCCCTGCAGGTGCTTGTTCCTCTTTCACTCAGCCCAAACCAAACTGGCACTGTGGAGGTGACCTACACACAGACACACACACACACACACACACACACAAACACACACAAACACACACACACGTCCAGTAAATTGATGAATGGATTCAGAAATAATAAGAGTGACTGCATTTCCTTGACTTGATTCCTTTCAAGTCGAAAGGAAACTCAAGGAGTGTACAGTGAGCTCACTCTGCTCATTTGAATCGTAAGGAAATCAGTGTCCAACACAACCGAGGCCCAAAAAATCCAGGTGAGGCAAAAGCAGAACACTGACACAGGACAAAGCTGTTGACAAATCCGTTTTAAATGCATCTGAATAACGCGCACACATGGGGAACGCGAAAGAACCTAGAACAAGCACATTACGCGTCATCGAAACATCTAAACTAGTCCAAAGCTGCAGCTCAGATGTAAAAATCTTGACTAAAAACGTATCATTCAGTTTTGACGCCACACTATTCGACGCGCAAAACCTTTACGCAGAAGACCGAGTGAAGAGTGTCCAACAGTTTGAAAACACGCACTGAAAAATGTTACAGCAGTTTTCACCAGCCAGGTTAAAACCCCACGACTTCACTAGGAGTATCAATAAAAGGTTGATACAAACCGTTTGAAGCCCACGAACAAATCCCCAAATGCTGTTGTTCTGGATTGTGAGTGAACTCTTCTTCACGCTTTGCTTCCACCAGGCGCGCTGCCCCGGTGTGTCTTCACGCAGCAGAGGAGACGGCTGCTGGAGAGGTCCTAATGCATTCCCTTTGAGCTCAGTTCAATCACGCACCATTTCCTTTTCACCAGGATACATATTTAAACGTAGAATAACTTAAATACGAACAGCAAAACAAAGAGCGAACTAACTTTGCGCAAAGTCCGGGGGCGCGGAAAACCACGGGATGTGTCCACTGGAGGGCACAGTCAGGCTGTGCTGGGAGAAACCTGTTGCCTCTGGGAGCTAGTGCCCCCTCTTCATTTATCTCTTGACTTTTCATGAAGCAGACTCTCTCCGGCTGATGACCCACTGACCCAGTGTACCAGACAGCTCCAGGCTGGAAATGTCTATTTTCTGCAGCTTTTATATAAACCTTTACTGAATAAATGTAATTTTAACTTCCCATCTGTGTGTTTGGCTCACTCAGATGAATTATAACACCACAGTTTCACTGTGACTTTGTTGACAACTGGTGTTGTTGCTGTTAGAAATATGTATTTGTGTCTAATATTGTGCTGCTTTCTAAAACAGTTTGCAGTGTATGTAAATAGCATTTTATCTGTAAGCAATTTAAAAGCTGTAACCTTTTGTTTCTATTGTATTTTTTCTGACTTCATTGCAAGTTAAATGTAAAACACTGCCTTGATGCAAAGTCTATTGTACTGTACTGAGTCTTCTACATTTTGGGACTCGCGAATAAGTAATGTAGGTTGGAGAGTTACCTTCATGACCTTCATATTAGGAAGTGAAATTACGTACTGAGGGTTTGAGTATCTGAATTCTGAAATCCACACATGAATAATTTAACAGTTCCAAAGTTGTAAAATCAGCATCTCTTTCAACCTAAGCAGCAAAACTGCACACTTTCACTAAAAACATATTTATTTCCATGTTCAAAACGAACAACTTCATCACGTATAGAAAGAATCTGACCCACAGTAGAACAGCATGTTTCCCAGATGCTTTTATTTCATACATCTTTTCCAACATCTTTTCATTGAACATCAATTATATTGCTAACAAGACAAATGTTCCTTTAATGGGCACAGCTGAACTCGAACTTGTAGACCTTCACAGATTGAAATGGATGAACACTGATGTGGGAAACTCACAGCTAACAGATTAATATTCAGATCTTTCCTGTATTTATTCCAACATCTTTGTAGATATTTTTTTTCCAGTGCACCGTCTTCATAAACTGTACAGTGCTGAAACTGGAAGTTTGCTGCAGTGAGAAGACACGCTCTCCCTCGCTGTCTGATTGAAATCAATAGGGTTTCACAGTGCCCTGTGCTCACCGTGCACCACTGCAGTATGGAGAAAATCCATCAAAACCAGCAACGTGCAATGCACAACCTCCAACCCCTGCCAGCGCCAATTTCACACTCATGGGAGTAGAGCGCCTATAACAGGCAGGTCAGTGTTAAATACTTTCAGGAGTAGCAAATGAAGATCATGCCAAATCACATATGTAGCTGAGTCTGTTCCAAAAAGCCAAGTGGAAAAAAAAAAGGTGACACCATCACAACCCCATTAAGGAACCATTTATGTGTTAGTCTAAGTGGAGAGTGAGGTGATCAGTTGTTCATTGTCTGATGCCAGTTGGAACCATTAGCTCCCTCTGCTGAGTGGATTATGACCACCGTGTTGGTGCCCTCCTGTGCTGGTATTCTGAAGGGTGACTAAAAACTCCCAACTGCTGATGCAATTTGGCAGACAGACAAGGATGGCTCTTCTGCAATGAAAAAATGGATTACAAGATCTGGCTGACATCTAAGTGATGAAACACTCAACTTTGAAGAGCAGAAGGTTACTTCCTCGACCTCCTGTCTCCTGTTTATGGAGAAATAAAACTCTTCCTTGCTTACTCCACCATCCATACTAAACAATAGAGGCAGCAAATATAAAGACAGTATACCTCTGTGCAATCCATAAGGCACAGCACGCATTCTCAACCACACTCAGTGTCTCGCCAAGTCCATTTTCACTGCCACAGGGTTGGTGTAAGCACAAATGAAAAGCACCAATCCCACTCTACTATATAATTCCATACATGACAGTGGACCAAGTGGTGGACACTGCAGGGGGAATGGTACAAAGTTGGGATGCACAGGAACTGTCTGCCTCTGTCTGACTGGCCCTCGCCTCTCTAATTCCAGATTAGGTTAATGAGTGTGTGTGTCACAAATAATTTTCCACCTGGGTTAATCTCCACTGAGGACACAGGCTTTTCCAGGAGGAATCACCATTCTACCCTGTCCACCGGCCACCCGCAGTGTCTCCGTCAGGTAAATTAGGACTCCTAATCCAAGACGGTGTACCTGGGTAAGTCTTGTTTACATGACTCAGATCTTCAGAAGAGCTGCCACTGATCAAACTCTCGAGAAGAGAATGTAACTTTTCTGAAGACAGAAAGTACCAGTCGCTGATTTGCCCACAATCTGTATTTTCCACCACTCTCTCCTGATTGACAGCTAATGCCAGACCACGGCAGCAAACGCCAAGGCTTCTTGATGGATAGCACCTGCTCCTCCTGAGAGGAAATCAATTGAAGTCATGGGGAGGGATGGGGTGCTCAAGCACTTTCACATGGCTGTCTGCCTGGGAAAGGGTGGAGGGACAGGGCACAGAGAGAGCACTGCCAGCCATCTGTGTAAAGAGGGGCACTGCCAAGCGTCAGTCCCTTTTTACACCAGGCCTCAAAAAGATTCACAATGTCTCCAAATGAAACGTGGAAGCTCGTTCAAGCCAAATTCATTCTTTTGGAAGTTCCAACATCATTACACGCTCATCCAGTCATTCATATTGCTCAGTGCCCTCTGAGTACATTGACTCTAATATTAGTGACTAATTGATACAATCCAGTATAATTGAAGCTATTTTTGTATGTATTGCACTACTCACAGTACTCCTCATTACAGCAAGGTACCAATTCCAACTTCCTGCCAACATACAGGTTCAGACAGATATCCACAAGTGCACTTCTTCAGAGAGCACATGGGCCACATTTGTGCAATGGGCCTGCATAGCTACCATCTTAGAAGTGCATAAGTGTGGCCACTAGAACTGAACCTATTATGATGGCCAACCTAATATCACAGGTTATTTTGGGGGAACTTTCTGGCCCACAAAGGAGGGAGGTGGGATCTCCTGGCGGGCACCAGCCTGGCGAGTTACATCAAGGAGGGGGGTCCTGTGGACTGCTGTGCCCACCATGCCAGCATCAGTGTGAGTGCCAGCCCACTGCAGCACTCGGGCGGAGGGCCGGTGGTAGAGAGCCAACTGCCTGGAGCTGTAGCCACACATCCCAATTCCCACAGCCCCCAGCAGCATAGCCATACCAGGCATGGTCCTCTCAGCTGGAGGCGCCACAGACACATTATGGTATGCCTGGGTCTGAAAGAAGAGGGATAACATTAGGCTGTGGTAGCAGTTGAGAAATAACGCAATGTCCTGGCAAACAAATACCAAAGGCTATGACTTGCTAAAAGTATAATACTGAGTACAATATACATAGTTATAGATCAAATTCAGGTTTAGTTTAGACCACAGCACAGGAGGACGAGTTGCTAACAAATGTTAAGCCACAATATTCTGACCTCAACCCCGCCCCATCCACACCTCCCAACAATTCCCGAGAGATTAAAAACCCATCTTCTCTCATTTAGAAAATTGCAGTCTGTCTTTTTGACAAACAACACGCTTGTCTATTTTGCGACATGGGAGATTTCCTCCGTAGACCCCTGGCAATTATAAAGAGCATAGAGGAGGAAATAATAGAAACGTCATCGTTTCTAATGGAGCTGTGTCACAGGCAGTTAAGAAGTCAATCCTGTGGCTCATTCACCCAGGTCCCATTTCCATTTACAATGCAATGGACTGTCATAGGCTTGGATTACTCCATTGTTTGTGCTAAATACCACAAAAAATGTGATTGTGTTTTATGAGCTAAAACAAAGTGCATCCTACAATTACTGAAGCAGTAGCATGGATGGTGTATATATAATATGATGGTACTGTTTTTCATCATATTGTCTCAACTGAATCCACTGAGACGCCTGACTGAGGAAATGACTGGATAATGGCAACATATAAATTAGTGAAAGCAACTTGCTGCATGCTGTTTCAGTCTATAAAACTCAGAACGTACTAGCCCAGTACCTTGCAAACAGTTTATTACATCGGTGCCTGCTCTCAGTGCTGTCAGTTATCTCCACTGCTATTTTCCTTTACTCTTTAAAGACAGTAAAGAGAGAGGATCACATGCATAGTGCAAAATTCAAATCCAAGACATAAAGAGGGTTTTCTGCCTTCTTGTTTTAACGGTCTTAAATCAAAGCAGTGTCTTGTAATGAGCTGCTGTAAAAACTTTTAATGACCAAGTACTTTATGCTGCTGTTAGTAATATACGCAGCTTTCGTGTCACTGTACATCTGAGAGTATAGCGTCTACTTGACTCAAAATCTCTCACACATGTATGACAAATTAACAGCATCACCTCATGTTGGGGATGAAATTGACAAACTAAAGTCTTCAGAACCTTTCTAACTGCTTGCTCTCACCTGCAGCAACCTGATGTAGCCCGGAGTCAGTCTTGGGAGTCTGAAAAACATTTTGAGGCTCCCCGCGGTGGTCCTGCTGCTAGATCGGGGATGAGTTAAGGGCCAGATAACACTCTGCTCCCTTTCACAAGTTCCTCTCCCTGGACTGCCAGGACGGGAAACCCTCTAACAGCAGGTATGTCTTATAGTGTGCCTTTGCTGTCTTTACATAACAGGTAGTCTGCAGGTGGTGAGTCTAATGGGATTACAGGGGCTGGCTCACAGAGGCAAAGAGGTGGATCTAAACAGAACGAAGGTTGAACGCAATGTAGAACTGGAAAACAGTTAAATTGAAAGAGTGGCTTCTTAAAATGTGGCTTCTCATGACATGTCAGCAAATTCCTTTTAGCTAATACCTTTCCAGACCATCAAGGTCCTCAACTCAGAGTGAGGTCTTATAATGAGATACCTCTGCTGATAATGTCTCTCTGTGCAGCAGAGGAATCCTCTCCAGTGGAAGCAGCCAACAATGACAATCTTATCTTCTCTGATAATTGGACCCAATTCTGTCAACGAACTCGTGACGACAAACAATCTCAATACTAGGCCATAATGCTTAAGACATGGTGCACAGTAAACACCGGGTTTTATGAATGAAAAGATACCATTCAGAAACATACTCTCAGCTCCATCATCGAACACCTTTTGAATGTCATGTTATAAAAAATAAAACTAAATTAAGAGAATAAAGTATATTATTATAAGTAATATAGTTAAAACTTTTCCAAGAAAGTCTCTACTTAAAAATATATTTATTCAGATATCAAATACAGTTTGCCGCCTTCATGTTAATGAAATATAATTAAAATTAATCTTATGAGAGAATTAACTACTTACTTTTGGCAGCTCTGCCAAACAATTAATTGTGATTTTACTAATGTGCATTAGTGAATACAGTAAACACTGACAATATAGAGTAAATTCCACTGCAGATAATAGTGTAACTTCACCACCTATAATTTTTAATAATACATAAACCAAAATATCAGACGTTGTGAACTGGTTATCAACATTTATTTAGAGTTTCCGACCACCTGATCCATGTCCAGTATTTAGCATCTTTTATCCCTGTTTCTGTCTGTTCTAATTCTTGAGGAAAATATCCTCCCTTCTGCTAAATCCTCTCCTATGTTGCTCAGCTAGTTGCAAACTGTATGTTTAAATAACACAGTGATATTTAAGAACCGAGAACCAAACACTGAGCTCAAACTACAAATTTCATTGTTTAGATGAGGGGAAACTGCAAAGCAGGCAAATTCTTTCATCTCTGAAGCCAAGCTGCTAACACCAGCGACAACCACTAGTGATTACTGCAATACTATGTTACATAATACATGCCAGGCATTGTGGTCTTTGCCCTTATTGTCTATTCTGGCCGATGTCTACAGGCTTTGCCAATGAACTTTCATCAGACACAGAGATGTGGTGCATGCATCCCTGAAGAGAGGCCACAGATAGCAGGCCTACTAATAACCGTTCACCACTATAATACTATACACAGTCTATCCTTCTGGTCTCTTCTTGTGCATCTGATTTCTAGAACAACAGTTCCTGTGTAGTTGGTTCATGTTAGACAACAATCACTCTGGTCTTTGCAATGGCACTGTCCAGCCAGACTAATTATCTGCCCCTTTCCTGAACTCATGCCCTGGCATTGAGCTATGGATAAATTAGAATAGATTACCTGAGCTGTAGACAGGTATGGTGATGTGGAAGGTTAAGCTACTGACTCCCTGGGTGGTACTGGTTCCCAAGGTCCACCAACAATGTACTGCTATATCCAGAATATAGTTAGATAACAGCCACAAGTAGTTGTGTTAAAGGCGTAATGGCACTATACTGCAGTGATTATTTATCACATAATGAGTATCTACTGAGACACTGTTAATGTCACCAATATTACCTCCCTGAAGACCATCAATTCACATAGTACAAGTAAACAGAAGTGGTCAGAAATGCATATGTGGGGAGTGTACTGTAGATAGTTGAGAAACCATAAGGTTAACTGACTGGGCTTAATTATCATAGCATCTGCAAACAACACTAGAGCTCCAGCAGACTTGACATTTGCTTCTCTGGCAATTAGAGGTGAAACGAGGAGGACCAGTGCAATGTTAATACCAATTAAATATTTGATTCATTTGAACTACATGAACTACACAAGCAAACAGGGAGGTAAGGAACAGCTCAGTCAAAATGACAACTACAAGCTTGCTCGTGGTGGGTGGAAGGATTTGCTCCGCTCCCGATTAACTAGCCTCGCTTTCTTCTTGTGCAATATAATACACAATCACAGATTAGACAAAAGCATCAATTAAAAGAAAATATAGATTTAATAATCTTTCATACAGAATCATGTACTGTGAAATATTTTGAAATGCAGTATATAGGAAGATGATTTTAAGAGCAAGTGGTAGAAATAATCCTTAAGCAGCATTTGTTTCAGTCTGACTGGCAGTCTCACGAGTGTGTTAAAGAAAGTCTTGTGGTCTTGTCTCTGTCTTGTCTTTCTGCATGGGAAGAATGTCTGTGATCCAGTATTGGAACAGTGAATCGACTGCAGTGGTTTCGTCTGAAACACAAAGAAATATTTCAGTTATAGTGAAGACTGCTGACAACACAGTACCAGAGGAACAGTCAATGTTTTCACCAAAGAGACTTATTTTCTGTTGTACTTCCAGCATAATAAATCAAAATCTCTTGCCAGTGTGCAAATGTACTTGTTACCAGTTTGCATGTAGACATTCAACCTAACAGTGCTGTCTCCCACCCAAGACAGAATCTTTCTCTTACTTTGTTTAAAAATCAGAATTCAATTTAGTCCGTGAGGAATTTAAAGGTAGACGCTTTATTAGGAAGCAGTCGAGCAAATATGATTCTTGAGAGGAACATGAGTGCAGTAAAATACACTCAAAGCAGTCAGCTTCAGACAGAGTGAGGAGAGCTTTAGTGAATGACTCTCCAAGCACATGGATTAGTGCATGCGTGACAGTGGATGCAGTTTGACCATTGGTATATCACAGGTTGGTTTGGTCATGGAACAAGGTGCATGTTAATCTTTAAAAATAAAAGACATACAAACAATTCTAGGCAAGTATTTTCAGCTCTAGTACAATGTGCCAGCAGAGGTTGAAAAATAACTCATACAATATGAAGTAGGTTCAAATAAGTGTGAGATGGGTTTAGAAAGCTGCAGAGCAGGTGCAGGGAAAGGTTAGGCACAACTAACCTGGGAGGTAGCAAAATGTTTTTTTACACTGGTGCATCCAGGTCATAAGAGACAGGCAGAGGCAAGTGTCACTTCATGGCCACTGATATGGCAGTGGCCTGAATCTCTTGGCTGGTCTCTCACATTCTCGTTCTCACACACATACACTTATTGCGCGTGACAGCAGCAAAGTCCCTGCTGATCCTATTATGCAGCCAGCTAGCCGAACACGCATATGCACAAACACACTCACAGGTCAAAACATGTCTGGAGACTTGTTTTGGCTGTTGACAGAGTTAAGGCAAGAAGAACAAGCCAAAACATGTTAGCTAAGTCAAGCTGGACGTCACCTGTGTGCGAGATGCAACGTGGACAGGGCGAGCTCTAGTAGGCAAAGGCAAGCACATACACGTAAAGGCTAGTGAAGGCAAGTAAGGGCAGGTATACTCAGGTGAACAATAAAGATTAATGCAAGGGCTCATAGAATGAGGCAAGTATTAACCTGCCAGGACAGGTGAAATGCTGTCTGGGGCAGACTCTGACGAATACAAACATGAAGCAGCATTAAATCCAAGTCAAGCACTCATCAATTTAACATTCTAATGTTGGCACTGACCTGCAGACATAAAGGAGTTGTCACAGAGCTCCTTCAGTGCCTTTTCCAGTTGATCCGTCTCCTTATGTTGAACAAAGACCTTGAGACTGCAGAGCTGCTGTACGACAGAGGTGGGCTTACATCCACTAGATATGCTGCTCAGTAGGCTGTCCACTGTCTCTGAGATGAGGGGACGCTTGTCTACTTGCACAGAGGCTGCAGGAGCAAAGAGGAAGAGAGTTTTTATTGTCATGTTAGGAGGAGAATTGCAAATTGAGCTAACAAAGCAAAGAACATATCTGTATCTGCATCGCTCATACTGTAGAGCTAGTAACTAAAAAATGGACAGCACTCTTCATTCAGTACATACTAGAAGTACTTTAATTTCAGCTGTTACACTTTTATCCAACTACCATGTTCATGCTGGCACATCATGTCTCAAAGAACAAAAAGCACAGATGTGCTGCAGTAGAAGTGTAATAAATCAGGTCATTGATTTTGATTAATCTGTTTTCACCATCTGGCAAATTTTAAATGATCTACATCTATGAATGGCACCAGTTCAATGCATTATAACACCCAAAATAAATCATAATAATACACAATGTTTTTTTTTTTTAATTGGCTGGGTGTTTCCACTCGAGCAAGTGAGGGATATTGCAGCACTCCCTTTGGGAAAGGTGAGTTGATTTAGTACAGCAAGCAAAAGAATCATGATCTCAGCTCACTACTTACAATCTGACATATAGATTTCCAGTGTTGTCCTCAGGAAGTCTGACACCTCGGCAGCTCTCTTCTCATTATCCTCCTCCCCTTCCTCCACCTCACCATCTTTTTTGTACGTGAACTCCAGGGCAGAGGCTCGAGGCATCAGACCCATAGAGAGCAGCTTCTCTTTGTGCCGTTTCTTCTTCAGCTTTCTCTTCTTGTTTCTGCTAATATGCTCTCCTCCCTCATTTACAGCTGTGTGACTCTGGCCTGTACTGGACTCTGTCATTGGAACTGCACCATCTTGTACAGAGTCTTGAAAATGAGTTGATTTCCTTTTCCTTCTTCTCTTTTTTCTTTTTTGAACCTCGTCTTCTTTATCGTGGTTTAATTCATCATTGCTCTCATCGACACTCCCCTCTGTAGGCAACAGAATTGAAAGCTTTGAATTTCATATCACAAAATGAGTCTATTACATTCTACATATGCACGTATACTTTTGAGTAAAAGAGGCTTCAATCAGAATAGAAAATTCATACTGGGAAGGAACAGACTGGGGTGGTTGTCACACAATATGGACTAACCCTGAGAGATGCAAAAAAAAAAAAGGAGGCTAAAACCAGAAGGGGGTTTGGGTTTCACTCATTTCAGACTTTTTCCTTTTCCAGCTGATTTCACTAATAACACATAGAATCTTTTTCACTGATTACACTGTAATCAGCAGAATAAGCTGATGTGGTGTCTCAGTGAAAAGAAAACTGCTAAATCGAATAAACCTGAGATCACAGGTGGGCTGTCTGAGTGCAGTAGAATCAATATATTGTATTTGTGGTATTATGTCAAGACTGCAGAGCAGCAGATAAAATCCTCTATTATATCAGATGAAACAAATTGTCAGTCTGGTTTGGGCATAAGCTTTTCATGTGCATAATGTCCTCCTACCTTATGGAAATCATCTTTATGGCTCTTGCAGTTTGATTTGTTTTACCGTTTGTATCAGTGTTAAATCACTTTTATGCACTGTCGTATGCTGTGTATAACAATAACCAGGAATGACTACAGCTTAAGAGGGAGCTCATGCAGAAACAGGGCTCTTATTGTCTCAACTGCTCCCTCTCCACCTCATCACACCTGCCTCTCCTTAACAACTCAAGAGGACTTTGAGAGGTCAAAGGAATCTACTCACATCTCATTTTTAGTGACCTGCTCACAACAGTGGGCAGCTGAATGGCTAGCAGCCAGAATATAATACAGCTGAGAAAGTGACATTACATGGTCCAGAATAGCTCATCTTAGCCTAACACAGACTGGAGCAATGACAAACAAAAGTCACAGTTACAGGACTTGTCTATTTGAGCATCAGTTTAGCAAAAGGGGAACTTGAATGTACATTGTGTCATTTTGTCGCTCACTTGGTCCTGTTACTGTCTGGGCAGCTAAATAAATTAAATCCATTTTTTTAAGTAATGTTTATGTTTATGTTAAGTATGTTTATTAATTCTTGAGACTGGAATTGACACAAAATACCAAATTGTGCATCAGCATAGTGGAAAAGAGATTTCTTAAGGGGCTACATGCACTTCATTAACAGCACATCTTACTATGCAATACTGTGTAAACAGTGTGAAAAGGATGCATTAGTTCTGGTGAAACAAGACTAATCATTCATTCATAACACATTTATCATTACTATATAACCTCAACTAGTAAGTATTGGACTCATAATATCATATTCATGAATTTATTATTAGGGAAACCTGTATGCTGAAAAACCCAATTTAATCTCACTTTAAACAGGACACTAGATTGAAATATCCATCAAGGTTCTCTGCCCAGTATTTCAAAAACCTGTTCAATTAACTATTGTTTGGCTGCTGAGCACAATTAATCAAACTTAACCACATAATTTATTCTAGAAGGTACTTTCTGATGCTAGAGCGTTGAGCCAACAAATTTCCTGTTTCACAGAGGTAAAGCTGAAGCTTGAAAGGTGGATGGAGGTCTGCATTAAGGAAGATGATGAGTACAGAGACGTGTGTAATGAGCCAGGAGTCTTATTACAGTTTGATCATTCTGGCGGCTCATGACAACAGAAAGTGCAGACAAAATAAACAGCATTTAAATGATGCATATCAACTGCCAAGCATGTGACTTATCCCTGAATCAAACTGCCAGCCAACTCTACTCATTACTGTTCAAGAATATTTCAACTTGGCATTTAGCTCTCAATTCAGTCTCACAGACGCCATCAATAAGAGATCAGTCTCATCTAGCTAAGATATCTACGTTTGTTCTGAAAAACAACTAATCTAATAGACAGCTGAGAGTTAAAACAGTATCAACCAAGGCTCAAACTCCACTTGCACTGCATTTGAGTCCTCTTCAGTTCAAGAACACAGATTATCATTGCCTGTTTCCCATAACACGAGTGGCAGAGACAATCTGGGCATGAGCATGACTACTAAACAGAGCAAACCTGGAGAAACCCCATGCTATAAATCTCTCTCTATACTCTATGGTGCGCAGTGCGACTCCATAAACGTACGATTATAGTTGACTTACCAGATGGATCCTTGGCACTATTTGTGTTTTCTAAGTGGGGGAGTGCGAAGGATTCCTCTGAATGAGTCACGTAGTCTGCAGGAGGAGGTAAAACGGTGTACATTCGCCTGCCGGTATTGGCTGCACCATGTGTCCGTCCTGCGTCCCCTGAGACAGAGACAAAGAAAGACAATACACCCCAATATAGAGAAGAAGAGTGGCAGCAAGTCAACCACTATGGTTTGTGGGCGAGTTAAGGAAAAATTAACCAACGGAAAGGTGAAGTAACAGTTTCACTCATTCTGATCTTACCACCTCTAGTGTGCTCTTCACAGGGTTTTCTTTTCACATACTTCTTTTTAGCTAGGACATCTACAATAAGTGGTGGACTGAGGTCCTTCTCCAGCTTTGGAACAGCAGGATAAAGCTTCTGGAGTACCTTAGATTGAAAAACTAAGACACAGAAGACAAAACAAAAAAGAAAAAAGGGGTACAATTTAGTACAGTAGTAGTAGTAGTAGTAGTAGTAGTAGTAGTAGTAGAGACCGGCAAGATCCTCTGCTATTCATTACAATTTGAGTATTTTCCCAGTAACTACTCTACAAAGCACCAAGAAGCTGCAAAAGTCACAACGAATTGACCGAATAAATAACTCGATAACCTACGTTGGACTAAACATGATGACTTTATATTGATCAGCTGTGTGAAGATAGAAAACATAAACATCTTTTGACAGTGGAACACGTGCATTTGTTTATACGATAGCCACGACCTCACTTAACGCGAGACTTAGCCTCGATAGCTCTGTTAGCTAGTGACAAACACAACGTGTGTTTTTGTGCACAATTCGTTATCTTGCAGGCGACAACAATGCTCACCTTCTTTCCTATGTGCCATGTCGGCAGACCTAGCTGTCTGCAAGCCACGAAGACGCACACGTGAATGTTGCAGATGGTTATGTCGCTAATGCTGATATGCTACCAAGCTAGCTTGGGTAGCTAGCTAGCATGCTAGCTTTTAAACTGAGCTCACTTCATACCGGACACACGTAGCGTTACAGGTGAAACAGCAGAGTTGTGCAACTTTTCGTGCTAAGAAATAGCTAGCGCCTCCTAAAAGCTATTTAATTACGCTAGATACAGTCCAATAATGCCCTGTCCCTTTCAGCTGCACTCTTCACCAGCTCCACTACCTCACAGTGTGCTAGTACTGAGAGCATAAGGAAAACATCACGACACGATCTCGCTGCGCCAGATTCCATTCAAAATAATCGCAATTTAAGGAGGATCGTTTGACAGAGAAGTTATATGTTTTGTATATAATGAATTCATATATTGTCTGCATAAGTTAAAGTCAAACTTCAAGTCGGCATATAAAGCAGAGTTATGTAATGTAGTATGCAGAATATAACATAAGATATGTTGTCTGTGAACTGCATTTTCATCAATATTACTGAAGAACTGCTTCAGAATCTCCATCAGATGTAGCACTAAATCAATTGTACTGTGTGGTACTTGCAAATATTTCTAAATTGACTTGACCAGCAGTGTTCCCTGCCAAATATTTAAGACCATCTTCTTGTCAATATCAATCAAACTTTGTTTGATCAAGTGTGAAGAGGATGATGCATCAGGTTCCTAGAGCTCCCCATGTGTTTGGATCCTGCAATAACAGCGGTTTTGGGCGTGCGCACACCAAGCCAGCTGTAGGACGGGGTGGAAAGCGAGATGAGAATACTAAACAGGCACCTCATGGCTCAGCATCAGCACCGGGCTGAGTTAGAATTTGCACAGCCTCCAAACTTGGCTTGGGACCTCAGCATGTGAAGGAGCTTTGCAGGAGGAGGATCCACCTAGAATGTCAGCTCTGAAGAAGGTAAATCCTCCCCTCTCATGGATCTCTGAGCACACATTTCACCTTCTAGGATATGGCATGCAGGATTTAGACAATGCATCTTATCATCATTATGAAAAACTGATGATGTGTGCAATAGTAAGAAAAAAGACTGTGTGTTTGAGCGGATTGGTTGCAGCATTTTCTTAAGTGTGTAGTCAGACTTTTGAACTGGTGGCTTTTCCAGTGAAACGGAGAATCTCACTCTTCATTATTTAAGGAAACAAAATTGATTATGATTTTTTAAATTTACTTCTGCACGCACGTGAATTTTGTTCACCCCTTTGCCTCTGCTTTGCCTCCCGGATTTAATTCCTGCACTTACAGTTATCCACGAGGAAGAGGCGTGGATGATGAGCATTTCAGACAAAAAATCTCTTAGCACAAGGTTAACTTCTCAAATGGATGTTATGTCAGGGTTGATCTCTGCAAAACTCCTTCTGTGGTGCACTGTCACATAATACTGTGTGTACCACGCCGACTATAGTCTCTGTGGGTGGATGTGCTTCACTGACTGTGTCTGACAGACCCCAAGCCCAGCGCTGGCAGTCTTGAATGAGAGTAGAGATCCATACTGCTTAACAAAAGAGGGCACTGAATAAGTTGTACATTTTGAAACCAGAAGCCTATACTCACCTGTGTAAACACGTTATAGAAAACCTTTCAATCAATGACATATTGAAGAGCTTGTGCACAATGCCCACACGCCTTCTGAATCAAGTAGTGATACTTAGTACTCCTGCAATGGGTGATTATTGCAGATGCAGGTGCCCTGCTGTTTGGGTTTCTTGTTAAGGATGTTGTAAGATTAGAAACAGTCAACCGCCTGTTTGTGAAAATGATTTGTCATTACTGTCAGCTGTGCACTGACACGTTGTGATATTTAAGATTCAGTGAGGTTGTGAGTATTGACGTCTCAGCTCCAGTGGATTCTGATGATTGAGCGACACGAAAAGATGGGAAGTTGTACAGAATCCCTGCTTCAGCACTGCTGCCATACCCACAGCAAATACACAGCACTCAGCGCGCACTGTGAGTGACAAAGTGCTGGCTGCCAGCACTCACATAGTCAGACATCATAATCACAGAGGCACTAAAAATAGGGAACCATATTCCTTGCAAAGCTTTAGAAGCTCAGCGTAGTTATTACTGTGCAAAGTTTTACTAACATGCTCCACGGTGTACTCATACATGTTCAACAATACACACAGTTGTTATTTATAGATAGGAGTGGTCAGCAAGCCTTTCTTCAATAGATGAGGATTTGATTTAAAAGCATTGCAGAACACTTCATACATGGACACCGCATTATCTTCCAAAATAACAAGCATGTTTTATTTTAAGTAAAGTGTCCCGTGTTCGTCCATCATGCAGGTTGCAATGGAGCAGTGGAACTGGCAGTAAACATTCAGGAACAAATGTAATTACTTTAAATCAGTGAGTAGGTCAATATCTGCATCTTTGTGTGCGGGTTTGTGTGTATACTTGGGTTTTAATTGGGTGTAGCTGTGCAAAGTGTATGCATATGCAGCCTGCTCTACACCTGCATGTGAGTAGACAGATGCCAGGTGAGAAATATATGTTAGCTCCATATGTCTGCATGTGGCTGAAAAATGAATTCCTTGTCACACACTAGCTTTAGATGACCCCACCTTCGTGCCTCTCGTGCATCCCCGCCTGTGCTTTGAACCCGCTTGTAGTGAAAGCCTGACGATTCATATCAGACGGAGAAATCTTACTCATCCTAGTACCAGGCAATTTCTTTAGTTAAATGGGAGAGAGGTTAATTACCAGCTATCATTTATGCTCAAAGAATAAAGGACAAAACATTTAATTGGAAACTGAGACTATTCCATGTTAGAAGCACTTTGGCATTGAACGTAGCTTGTTTCCGGATGCCAAATTGCTTTCTCACACACGCAAGCCAACCCAAGCTCCTGTGGACTTGCCTGCTCTGCACTGACATGATAAGGCTCTCATAATCTGTTTGAGAATGCATAGCAAACTTGAAATGGTGCATTTATGCTTGTGGTGATTTTATTTTGGTCTATGGTGGGGAAAGAGGAGCAGCGGTGAATGTAGACTAGTCTGACTAAAAGTAAATGTTGAAACATTCAGCAGGCTCTTGCCTTATTCATCCCCTCACCGTGACAGATGCATCGCCGCTTTCTCCCTCCATGTCCCATTCTTCTTCTCCCTCCTGTGTCATTCCAGTACTTTTTTTATACATTACCAAGTCTTGTACTCTTATTCACCTTCTTTCTTGCTCCCATCCCTCTTCATCTGTCAGCGTGTTTCCTCTCATTTTGTGTCTCTATTCATTCCCTGATGAATTCCACCCCGCATCTACAGCATAATAGTTTGGCTTCAGTAGAGGGATGTGGATGGAATAGGGCTGGATGAATGTAATAATGCACAAGAGCTATGTGTGTGTACACTACAGTGTGTTGTGCACTGTATATATATATGTGTATACCTACAAACTACTACTCTGTTAATCACGTTTATATTATGGCGGGCACAGATTTTCCAGGCATGTGGGTGTCATTGCACTCTCCTGTTGCTGTTAGTGCAATAAGTCAGATGTGATTCATTACGAGGGCCATTAGCAAGCTGCTATACTCTGTGTAACCTCTCCTTTCTATTCTAATTACACACACACATACACAGACGGTTTGATGCCAGTTTGTGATAGCGTCATTTATGATGATTTCAGCAGGCGGCCTTTGACAGCCAGACTGATTCATTTACGTCATAACAGCAGCCGTCTTTTGAAAGTTTGCTCAGCAGAGAAACGACTGCCTCACAGTTGTCAGCTGCGCGCCTTTGAAGGTCTTTGAGTGGAGACAAAGGTAAATCGTGTCATGTTTTAAACAGAATTATAAATGTGGCCCGTAAAGCCCACTGTGTTAACATTCTGTCAAAATTTGAAATTGGAAAAAAGACCTTGTGCAATTTCAGGTGTACTTGAGGTCCATACGTCCTAACACCATTACAGCTGGCAAAGGGCCCAGCTGTTTTACAACCCCTGTCTACTAGACCCTGTAAACTGAGCAATGAACTTCAATATATCGGCTTAATAAAATAGCACACTGGAATGGCAGCACGGTTTTTGATAGGGGTAGGTGGGTGCAAGAGATTTGATTAAGCTTCAGAGATGTACTTAGTGCTATAATCGTCCTAATGTGATCAGGCTGTTTTACATAAATGGCAGTCTCCATTGTACTGCTCAGTTTCTTTTATTTGCTGCAAGTAAAATAAACTGAACAAACAGATGAGCAAACTCTATAGTAGCAACTGCACAGAAATAGGGAAATGATGCCAAATATTTTAGTGCATACTGAAAGCACTTGCCTTTCTGCGTGAGTATTTGGAGATCTCAGCACCACATTTCCCCTTCCTTTTTAACATTTCTCTGATGGCACAGTAAGTGAGGTGTAGGTCATACATTACGTGTGCTACCTCATCTTGTCACTGTGTCCTACATGAGCATTAACTGGACTGAACTCTGAGTTAGGGGCCCCCTGGTGTGTGTTTTAGTACAAATGTCTACTAAAACATAAAAGGGTGTACACTGCGGTGAAGAGGCCAAAAGCATAGTTTTGTGAAACTAACTGTTTCTTCCTGGCTCAGTGTTAGACAGGTGTCATTGGATCTCTGTGGTCATTTTTGAGGCTGCAGTTTGTGTGATGTTGTACTACAAGAGTGTATAGTGTTAAGAGGAGGTTTTGATATTTTTACCAGATGTCTGTGCCATATCCCCCGGTCTTTGCGGGAGTGAGTGCTTCCGTTGCAAACCTTATCTTCTCCTCAATCTGCACACCACTGCATTTGATAGCTTGGCTGGGTAAGATGTCGAGCAGACAGCACTTTAAACGCACAGGGAGCAGCTTTGAAACGCACTGGAGTGACTCCACTTTCCATCCCGTCCCCTCGGCTCACCAAAGAGTTGCACCGTAGCCCTCAGCAGCAGGCGCAAAGATATCCTATTATCCACCGCCACTTGTGATAATTGCCTGTACCTAGCAGTAATAGTGTGTGGAGATTGGTATCAAATCAGCATGTTTGTGTGTGTGTGTGCGCATGTGCCCACTTTTTAGACAGTTATTTGTGTTGTGAGAATCCTGAAACGTCTGGTGCCTGGTGACCACTACCTGCGGTGGTCAATCTAGGCTGTGCTGGTTATACCATCAGATCATGTGATGAGTCAATAAATGATGCTGGTGCATTGGAGCCTGACTCGTTTGAAGGCATTTAAACCAAAGTCTAGTGCAGCTATAGATTGACAAGGTTTCTGGACCTCACGCTCATCTCTGTTGATTAGTACTGGAACAACAACCACGATTCATTTCCTTGATGAGCATCAGCTTGTGCACTGTTTAAATTATGGAGGCTATTTCTGATCCTCACCCTCTATTCTCATGAGGCTGGCTCCATCACGTAGCAGAGAAAACAATCTCCCAGACAAATGGACTTTCAGGGGGGGAAGTAATCAGTACTTTTATGTGTGAGGTCATTTTCAGAACTGATTTCAGAAAGAAAAGTTTCTTCATGGCGTGTGACTCACCTGAGTCAGCCCATTTCATTGTTCATCTCAGCTCACGAGCGTGCATTTAGTTGCTTCTCTTTCTTCTCTCTTCCATATCTGCCTTAACAGCATTGGTGTTTCTCTCTGTTTAGCGCTCTTGTACTGTAAATTATGTCTCACAGAAAAGAAGCAATGCCTGCTTTGTTGAAGACATATACTATATTTAAACCAACAAACGAAAAGTTTGTTTGTTCCACCATCCTCATTTTTCAGATTTTCCCCAAAACCTCCTTATTGACTTAAATGTACACGTATATGCAGTAGGGAATTTAAATGTGCCACTCACTACTCTAGCCTAAAAGCTGAGCTATCTCATTTTTATTTGATGGGCTCAATCAAATCTTGAATTGCTTTCCAAAAATCCTTAAAAACATATACGTGTGTGAAAATAAAAAGTATTTAATTCCTTCACCACCCCTTGCAGATCTTTGTAGCCTGCTTTACGACCATAGCACTGATGTACTGTGCTATTATCTTGGATATTTCCAGCCCATATGCCACGAGGATGAAACATGTAAAGGGGCAATACTGTAGAGATTTTAGAATTACTGGAAACATCCACTTTCAGGGCATTTAATGATATCTCTACAGAATCCTTCTTTTCCTGACAGCCTCAGGCAACAACTGAATGACAACCGGCTCTATTTGAAAAACACGATAGTGCTGCTACAACATTGCCAAATGGAGCCTTTTCTTTTTTATCCCACCGAATAGGGTTTGAAAACACATTCATAAGTTTGGGCTTCCAGTCCTAAGGGCATTGCACTAAATTGCCATCGAGAATCTTTTTCTTATTCTTTTGTTGCATCTCCCTCTGCAACAAAAACAAAACTTAACCTGCTCATTTTAATCAGTATTATTAGACTTTGGTATAATTTATTTAATGTTTTTTTGGTCTTTTGGTCTATTAAAAATGTGAATGAAGATGTCTTTTCAGAGCTGTGTGTAATTAGAGGAAACACAACTAGCAAAAAACCCACATTTCCAGACAGATCCATGACTTTTTTATGATTGTCCTTGTAAAAGTCAGTGACATAAATCCTCACTTGTGCTCATTCTAAGATAAACTTAAAAAGACAATCTGATGCCTCGCGCATGAAATTAGACTCCAATCCTTTTAAAGCGTAAATGAGAGGCAAGTGACAGCTCTGGTTGTCTGAAACAGTGAAGAGTGGCCCTGACAGTTCGCTTTCTACACTCCCCCAGCACCAGTCTCTGCCAGCCAGTGTGTGTTCCAGCATCACTTACCACTGTACATCATGCAGGTGTTTGAGTCATTACAAACTAATTACTGGATCTCTCATCTCTGCAGAGCCATCTATTTGTATGTACCACTCAACTTTCTTATGCAGTTATTTACTGAGAAGCTTGTTTGTCGTAGATACTGAATTGCAGGGCATGGTAGCAGACAGCACTTTCATATTGCTAAAATAATGAGACCGTATGTGATTCATTCCAGCAAATTGTTGTTGTTTGCCACAGTAACAAATGTGACTTATTTATTTTGTTGGCATCGGAGTGAAAATGAACAGATTTGGTTCACTGGTGAAACTTTAGATATTTTCGTCAGTGAAAACTGTACATCTCCAAAAGATTTCCAGAGTTAACAAAAACTGACCTTTTGTGATGCAACCAATGGTCGTTGTTCTTCTAGTTCTTTAGGGCGTCACATTATGCTCTAGGAGAAATGACAGAATCCTTGACCGGGTCTTGGCACCATCAGTCAGACTGGTAAAGCTAGGGTTTATATAGATATGTTCTTAGAGCCATGTAGTGTGTGTTTTAAGAGAATTAGGCTGTAACAGGTGACAGTATTCTCCAGTGTAATATCTTAAGTGACTGTCAGATGACATTATATTGATTATACTGGTGACCACACTAGACTGAAAAGAATGATTAACGACAGATAAAAGAGTTAGGTGACTTTTTGCTCAAGCACTCATATGAACAAAGTATGAGAGATAGAATATGAGACATACAGACTCTAATCTATGGTGCAGAACAAGACATTTGGGGTTTTTAAAGAGAAGTTACCTGTCATTTTGAGTTTGGGGGCTGGGCATTAATCGAGTTGACTGAATTCTAAGAACAAAAGTAATTAATTCATACAAACCATAAGAGAAGCATTTACATGCTTGAGGCCCTTCTCATGTACAGGTGCGAACAATGTAGTGGGTTGATAGCTCATTGAAGATCCCCCCGAGTCAAGCCATTAGGTTTCATTTGTAAGTTTTATCCCTGGTTTTCTGTTTCTTTTCAAGGGATTCCTTTATATATGCTCCTCTCCTTAATTAAAATAGACACGTAACTGATGAGTCCTGTTCAGCCCCAGAGATGAGTAAAATAACTCTGAGCGTCAGAGCAGCCTGAGATAATCATCAAGTATAAATGTGAAGGAATGTTAATGCCAAAGAGAGAGAGAAAAGACGAGGCCTGACTAGATTATGAAAGTCATTTTTTTGACAAAAATGAGCCTGTCAGTCAGATGCAAGGACAAAGAGACATTGATAGCACCTGCTGAGCCACCTCCGCATCGCCTTTGTTTTTCATTCCCTCGGCTACTTCTTTTTTTTTTTATTAGAAATGCTGCATATTTGTGCCCTGTGGACACCAATAATGGGATTCAGCTTTGTCATACATCTGCAGAGAAATTACTCTGCAGTATTTCCCGACAACAAGGCATAAACTGGTCACTTACAGGAGACAGGCGATGATAGCAAACAAGACAATTAAAATTTTGAGGAAACTCCCCTCAGAATAGATTGTAAGCATGCATTATTGATTAGCGTGACTACCTAACGCTTGTGAATATTGCGATAATTAACTGTTGTGTTTGCTGGTACAACTTCCTAGCATCGCAAAGTGCCTGATGGAAAAGAGAAAGCTTCTAAAATTGACCCAATGTGACGTGACCACACCAGATTGACTGATTACAGTGACACCCCCCCTTCCCCCTCAACTTCAATCAAGCTATATTTTCATACTGCTTCCTCCCACTAGATTGTTAGTGTATCATATTTTCCTTCACACGCCATTTAACCCACGTTTGACTGTTTGAAGATTGAATCAGAGAGACGCAGTTTAAAATGAGCCTTTCACGCTCATGTGCACAGTGGGACCATCGTTTAGTGCTCCGCCGCTGAGATCGCAGTGCACAAGAAAGGTCTTAGATAAATAGGGAAGCTGCTTCTTTTGATGCAAATGCTGTGATAAATAGGTGGCCATTGCAACTCTGTAGCCGTGGGTCACAGCATGGCTCAGTGTTTTTCCTCTAAGCCCCACCTTGTTTATCTGCTTTGAGCTGCAGTTGATATTAACATCTCTCTCCTCTCTCTCTCCCTCCCTCTCTTCCCCCACCCTTTTTTGTTGTTGTTGTTGTTTCTTGGAAGGTGTTGCCAGGCATACTGCAGAAACATTGCTGTATCTTACCAGACAGGAACACAGGTAAGGACCAAACAGATGTCCCCACTAAACTCTGCAGTCACACACAGAGCCAGACGGAGAGAACCAGTCAGTGGGAGTAATGAGTGGGTGGTGATTCTGGGGGATGGATGCTCAGCGGGTGGGTCACATTTGTCTGTCTACCTGTTTTTTCTGTGTGTGTGTGCTCCACACATCTGTGAGCTCATGCCTCATCTGCTGGCTATGTAATATACATTACTACATACTACACTGCCCGTCCAAATAAAAAAGTCACACGCTCTAATATTTCTGAAACAGATTAACATCTATTCCACGACCATAGGATGTGTCCTCCGACATGACTGCTTAGTAACCAACGGGATACCTATTTGCTTAGTTGAATCCGGGTGGTGACTTTTTTTTTGAACAGACAGTGTATTTAAATCTGACTTATTATACACCTTCCTTATTATTTGACTAAACAATAAACTGGCCAATCTTTGGGGTTCTTGTAAATACAGTTTTTATTTGTCACATGGGATACTCCAGTATTAGCTTTCTTCATTTACATGTCAGAGGGAGGGAACAAAAGGTGTTCTGATGATGACAGGCTTCTTCACATCATTGCAGGTGTGAAGAGGTTGCTGATGAAATTGAAGAGCAGGGAGATATACTCAGGTACCTGGCCTCACAGTAATGACTTCTTCTAATCCATGTGTGCATTTAATTCTAGCAACTCAACATGTCCGCTCTCTCTAAGCAGTGAGACTGCATGCACATGTGCTCCACGCTGTCCATCCCACTAACAGACCCTCACTAACGCTGCCCCGTCCTCTGTTTTGCACTTTGCTCGGCAAAACAGTGCAAGACTGGTGTGTATTCTAGATAGTTCTGTTTCTTAGACACATAGCTAGAAATCGAACTACACGATGTGATGAAGAGAACAACAAGGGCACCGCGACCTTGGCGAGAAAGAGACACTTGAAAATTTGGTATGAGTTTTTGGTGTTAGAGCTTGGAACTGTGAGTTATGACTGATAACTGTGAGGCATCGCACGGCGTGAAATTAATGTTTGATGGGGCATATAAGCGAGATTATCTGCACTTAAGCAGATAAGGAACTTGATGAACCTGTAAATCAGCAGTTTTTGTGTTATTTAGAGTACGTTCTGTAAGCTTTACCTGGGCCAAATTTCAATCCAGTCCACTGTATCCCTTCTCTGTACAAAGAGGTGGCAGTCAGGTGGAGCTCGCTGGTATGGAATAAGCCTCTTTTTATGCCAGGCATGTTTGATCACTTACTGAAAAGTAAGTAAGCTGAAGTTTATGTGTAATATTTTACAAGACTTAACTTTGCCAGCAGGGTGAGTTGCTGTGTGTTTAGCTGAGGTGGCTGGCAATGGCTGCATGAATATGGAGAACCCAGAGGTGCATCTGTCGTCTGGACTTTTAACAAGGTGTTCTGTCAGAGTGGACACACTGAAATAACCTTATCATAATCCTATGAATATGGATGTCTGACGCTCTGAAACTGTGCTGCTGTGATTACAGCATACATGAGTTTAGAAAAGGGAGCTAGCTATATTTTTAGGTCATGATGTTAGTGATTATACGTTGGTGCTGTGTAACTGTATCTGCTCCCAAATTTCATTTCATCTTGAAAAACATTGCTCTTCCTTGAAAGTGTCTTTATTTTGTGGTGTTGCTCTGTCAGTGATCCACAGTACATGGCATTTCTCTTGAATACTCAGCTGTTGTAGTTTGACACGCGCCTAATTTGATTAAACTACTAAACTTCAGCTTTTTGCGGAGTAACTTCACCAAGACACAGCCACAATCAACCACTTTGTCATGTAGTTTCTTTGTATTTCTGTCTACCTTGGCATCCTGTTTCCATGGCAACATAGCATGTGGTGTCAGGAGATGCACAAAGTCCATTTTTTATAAGCATTTCTTCTCTGCCCTGATTGGAAGATGTGGGACTGTCGTATTTGCATATGTTAACACTGTATGAGACTGCTCATTAGTGAATGCAGCAGTGCTGAGGCAGGCTCGGACATGCCTGACGAGACACTGATTAAAACATTCAGTGTAGGAAGAGGGGAGGAGTTTCTGGAAAATGATGAAGAGACAGTAAGATTAGAGGAGACTTTGAAAGCAATGTCCATGAAACGATTGAAATCTCCTGCTGGTGAATGTGATCAAGACACTACATAGTGTGTATGTGCGTCCATGCTCCACTTCACTCTGTCTAGCAAGGGGCGCCCTCTCCTGGCCACTCTCTCCGCACTCACACAAATCCATCTCCTCACAACGCCTCCTCTACCTAGTTGCTGCTTCTGTTTCTCTCCTGTGAAAGCTTGTGCATATAAACTAGATGGATGAGGCTTATCGTCATCTTCCACACACTCTCTCTCACTTATCAGCGTGTTCCTCCCCTCATAATGTACTTTATTCGTTGTGCTGATGAGCTCTCAGTATTTCTATGCCACAAATTCACAGACTATTTCTATTTATAGACATTAATTAGTGTGTGAATATTTCACCAGTCTGTTGCCATTTTTCTTGTCTGTGTTGAATTTCTGGCATCCTATTATCAATTCTTCCTATCCCCACCTCCAAGCCACTGTCTTACTCCAACATGTACTCAGAACATTTTCCTTCAGCCTTCTGTCATCCTTTGCAGTATGTGAACACTCCTGCTTTGCATTCATGGCCTTATATTCTCAGTGAATTTTTCCTCTCCCCTGAGTCTCACAACCCACCTTTACAGTACTTTCGAGTGTAGTATTATTGTTCGTCTTGCATTTCTTCCTTATATTGATACTGACTTTCTTAAGGCACACAATATTTGTCAATGGTTGTGTATACTGAGTCTCAAACTATTGTTAATAAGGTTGGCATTAAGACATTTTTTTATTTATTTAATAGTACCGGTATCTGATTTTTTACTCAAACATATTTATTTTTCATTCAGATTAAACAAATGACAGTTCAAGAAAAATATGAGAGTAGAATAGAATATGAGACTGTTAGTATCTCAAAGTGACATTTAGATGGCATAATAATAAATAATACATTTTCATAAATGTCAACCAACACAGAATAAACTGAAACGGTCATGTTTTTCTGTCATTAAATGTGACTTGCCGACTTCAATGCTTTTAATAGTTGTTTAGTTACATTCTTAAAAATTGACTTTAATTAACTAACTCCACTTCTGCACTTCTGTAAATAATGCTTTAAAGAACCCCATAACATATCAAATTGGGCAACTTCTCAAGGACAATTTCAATCTCTCTTTGCAGTGTGAAAACATTTTTTGTAGACCTGCACTACTCGGTGCTTCTCTGTACCTCGCCTAGTCTCTTTCTGGAGTCACAGCACGTCCATCTTAATGCTTAACATGTAATGCCGGAGCCTTCCCATCCCACGGTGAACCTCACTGACATGGGAGTGAATCAGCAGCTGTTCTATTAGCTTGCTTAATTAATGGTTGAGCTGTCGCTTTCCCTCCGAGTGTGTCCGGCTTGCTTTTGTGAATGCGCACACAGACACGTTGTTTATGAACACAGTCAGTCTGTGCACCGTTGCGCAATGAGTCCTCCAGCACACTTGATATCAATCTGTAGCAAAGGGAGACAACGAGGGAGAGCCTGTCTCTTTCTGATAGCTCTCAGAAGCCTTGATGCCAACTCTGTGTGCTCTTCATGCGCACTCAACAAAAGCAAGACCCAGAGAAAAAGAGATCTACAAACTAAAAACGAGACGAGATGAACTGTTATTTGCAAAAGAAAAGAGAATGATGATGATGAAAAACAAGACAGAAGGATGAGAGAATGAGTGAGAACTGACAGCTTAAAGTAAGGAGGACAGTGGAAGTGTGTTTTCTGTGTGTGTGTGTGTGTGTGTGTGTGTGTGTGTGTGTGTGTGTGTGTGTGTGTGTGTGTGTGTGTGTGTGTGTGTGTGTACTAGCAGCCCTCAGGAGCTCTCCTCGTGTCTGCTAAACTCTAAACTTTTGTAGTAGATAATGAGTCCTGCTGTATCTATCCTCCTCAGCCTTCCCTACTTTTTACTCACTCCTGCTTTCTCCTCCTCTGCACTCCCTCCAGCACCGCCAAGGCGTACCCACTGAACTGTTACAAGAGTGGGTAGCTCTGAAACACCGCCCAGCCTCTGTCTCTGTGCAATTGGACTGCCACAGCACCAAATTGATTGTAAGCAAATATGACACAGAAGCATAATGGATTAGAGGGAAACTCAGCGATCGTTTCTGAACATCTCCCACGCGGTATCAGAGATCTCTAAACTAGGACACGCTGGTCAAGAAGCAGCTTAACTGAATATTTATGATACAGTGCCTGTAGACATTTTGAAAATAACTGAATATAAGTTGAGATGAGCTGTGGGACATAGCATTGTGTTTGTGTGTTAGGGTGCCACTGTGTGTACTGGCACCCACACTAATCAGTCACACCACTAAAATCACATGCCTAATATTATATTGGTTACCATGATAAAACATCTCTGATCCTTTGATGTAGGGACTCCCCAACACTATTCCATTATCATAATTTCCAGCATTATTCCTGCTTCCAATCATCTTCAAAAACTTACTGTTGACGTGCTGCCTAATATATATCTCACAGCGTGGTAGGTGATCTTGTAAGAGATAATTTGTGTATTCACTTCTGCCATCAGTAATGTCAGTGTTGTGGCAGATCAGTGTATATTAAAATGCAGTAGTCAGAGATAGTGAGAGGTATTCAGTGCAGGAATGTAAATGTAAGGCCTAATTAAGCTCTTATTTAAGTACACTATTTGCTCTTTTCTAGTAACATTCATGTGCCATTAAAAGAGACACTTTAGGTCAGTGTCTGACAGTGGTCTCACTAGTCAGGTTCAGCAGGTTTTTGACAGCACAGTCTGTGAGACTACAACATAGTTCAACAGCATTGCTATAGCTCCATATGCTTTGACCATTTGTATTAATATTTGTAAACTATAGAGGAAATGCATTTGAATCTGTGTGTTCAAGTGTGTGCGCTGCACAATTACCTGCCCATGAACTTGAGTGTGTGCTTCATCTCTCTGTAGGGGCTCCTGTCACTGAACTACACAGCATCTGACTGGAGGACAGCTGGTCTCTGTGGACTGTCTGTCTCAGATTGTCCCTGACATAATGAGCAAACTGGGAGTAAGCTTTGATTTAACGCTGAGTCACTCTGTTCCAAGCTGCTCATTAATGGATGAATGACGGTGGCAGGAAATGAAAGAAATAGGAGGTGGTCCTGTTATTTTTGCTGTGTTGATAAACCTCTAATTCCCTCTAATTCTTTCTGCTTGCCTCCTCACTCCTCCTCTTCTGACTTCAGCAGTCACACACACACACACACACACACATACACACACACTTTCCGATGGTGCACTCATCAGCAGACAATCAGTTCACAGGCTATACTCTGTGTCTCGACTAATGCCAGATATAGACGGTCCATTTTGCTCTAATGCTTAAGAGCTATGGCCTCCATCCAGACACTCAGAGCTATAGCTTTAACCCTGCATTAAGATTCAGTCTGTGGGAGGGAGCAGGGATGAGCATCTTCCACTTCCATATGTGCTGGAACAGAAAGATCAGATTCAGAGAGAGGCTGACGTTTAGCGGCACGTAAAATGAGATGTTTAGGAATAGCACATGTAGCGTGTTTCATGCATTTAAGTGACTGTGTACGTAAGAGGCAAGAAGACGAGTGAAAGAAAGAGGCATGGGCATTTGTTCCTGGAGGAAATTTGGGGGAAAAACAGGCTGCTACCTGAATGTTAATACCAGTTGCCTCCGTAGAACAGCTAGATCAAATTGAGGTTGTAAGGTGACAAAGAGGGATGATTGTAAAAGCTCATCTGAAATCTGTAGAGTGGTTGACCAGCTAGATAGTGCAAACAAAGTTGCCCAGTGTTTGTGTGTGTGTGTGTGTGTGTGTGTGTGAAGGTGATAGCGAGAAATAGCAAGCTGTCTGCTATGCTCTAATGGTCTCAAGTGTCAGACTTTATGTGAAACTCACTGCAGACTTTGTTTCACAGTTTGTCTGGGTAAAGTGTCATCCAGCACTATTGTACATGTCAGAAATTGTAGCTGTCAAAACGAAGAAGCTGTAGACTTTCCTTTTCAGTTAAAAAACGCTGTCTTTGATGGGGTTTGTTAACACAACATGTTGACTGTGCCACAGATCTTAACATGGAATTATTGGCTAGACTAGATTTTCCTTGTCCACGTGACTTTTTCTGTCTGGGTTTGAATGCAGGTACATTATCTTATACCTCTCTGTTTCACCCTAATTGTAATTCTTTTCACAGTTGGCCACTGGCGTACAGTTGTACATTTGTATTGATCTTCCACAGGTTGGCATTTTGAAGCATCAAGTGCATATCTAGCACCACTAGCATCACTTTACCAGTCATCTCCCCCCTCACTTTTTAAAATTCCAACTGAGCTCTTTTCTTTTACTGTTTCAGGTTGAGTCATTTCCTAAAAACACTGTGTGTTCTTACTGCATAACCAAAGGAATCCAGATGGGAAAAAGGAAAATCTTTACACGCTGTACTGACTGAATTGCTGACTTTTTGACTATATCTCAGATACAAACTGCCCTAACTTCTAAAATAATTTAACTGCGTGTACTTACCAAAGGGCCGATTAACAGTCAAGGATAATTGGATTCATTAATATTAATTCTAGAGGGTTTCACAGAAATTGTGGTTTAATTACTGTATTTTATGTAGTATAATATGAATTGTCAGAAATATCAGATTTCTACAAAGGAAATATGTAATTATACATGTTAGACACCTCTTTCTATCAACAGAATCAAAACAGCAAGTATTTTTAGGAGGAACGTGTCGGTGGTGTAGAGTGCTGTCACATTAGTACAAAATCTCCCATAGAAAGTCAAACTGGGTTACAATGTGGTGATTACTGAGGCCGTAGCATATGATTCAGATTCACTTCTTAGCCTCTTGCAGCATTTTACCTGATGTTCTGAACATGTTTCTCCCACTGCAGCAACTACACTAATGTTACTCCATTCATTTCAGGCCTCATTATTAGTGCGGTGGCTGGGCTGAATAGATGGCACCCGTTTGGCATCATGCCTCTCTGACACCTGACAAATAGAGTCTAACTGAGCCCCACCTGTTTGTCTGAACATGCTGCAGGCAAACAGTTGTATGTCTTTTCTCCTTTATGCACAGCACTTATTTGTTTTGTCTCTTCACATTTATCATTGTGTGCACAAAAGCACACTCACTCTCGCACACACACAGTCACACACACACACACACACACACACACACACACACACACACACACACACTCAGATATGTCCGCTGCCATTGCTTTATAAAAATAAGTAAAATGAAAACTTGCAGAGGCCCATCTCAATGCAAACATTTGTCTTACTGTTTGCACTGTCAGACATTCAGGTACTCAGGAGGAGGTGATAACTCACACTATCACCTCTTACTGAAAGAGGCATTTTCTCAGCCTGTCAGGCAGCATTGTTGTCTTTGCAGACTTTACCACAGTTCAAAATTAGTTTTTTGGGCTATTCCTCTATGACAGATAACAGTGACCATGTCTGGTAACAAAATCAGTTTGTTTTCAGAGGAAGCGACATTATCTGGAGGGGTTGTAGCCGGTGTGCCAGCGACTGGCTGTCTGGAGAGGCTAGCGTGATTTGATTAGCCAGAATCACAGCCACAACAAATACAAGACAGGAAGTCAAATATCAACATCCTGCTTTGTTCATAGCTTTGATTCTCTCTGGTGTGTGATGGAGAACAAAGATGTGAAGGATTAAGGGCTGCAAGTACAAAACATGTAATTTTTTCCACTCTTTATAGAAGAAGACATTGAATTTACAATTATAAAAAATGTTCACATGGAAGCACATCTGGAAAAGAAAAAGAAAACCAGGCTGCAAAGATTATGAAGTACAAAAGAGTTCCTTAAGCATATTACCAGTTTTGTGTGCAATGTCTCAGAAGCTTAATGTTTGTGGAAAGGTTGTACCACTGCATAGATACTGCTTTATTTACAGCAATGTCTGATAAGCATCGCTTTAGCCATTTTGCCTTATAAACTCTGGACAATGTCTGGAGCATCAGGCCTGGGCATTGTCCTTAGATGCCCAATCCATAATCCCTACAAGTCAACTAGAGAGTATGGATCGCAAAATGACAAGCACATTGGATCAGTGCCTGTCGCATGGTAGAGATGTTGGCAGCATTCCCCTTTGTTTTCTGTGAATTCTCAATTACCTGATTAATTGTTGCATGGGCATGTCAGACATTACACTAGGGAGCTACCCTGTGAAAGTCTTCTTAATGTCTGGTCCGACTGCTTTTGACATTTGCTTTCTCACATATAAAGTAGCTCCTCTGGCTAATCTCTAGATAAGTTCAGTTGCAGTGCATGTCTGAAAAACAACCCAAGGACTTTTTGACACCTTATTTGACTCCTATTTGTCATTGACAAATAGGCATGACATCATGTCATTGACATCATGTCGGTTTAAGCCATATTCTGCTCTTTATGCTGCCATCTGCATTTACCAGTCTCTGTTCACTGTCTGATCTCTTTGACCATAAGGTTTTTCTTGGGTTTGTGCATCAGAGGACTTGTCTCCACCAGGCAACTAAACCACATGTTCAGTTGGCCAGACCAGCCAAAGCCATTTGTTGAATATAATTGAATGTGTTTATGCTCAGAGGAACTGGCTCATCAAGGCCGTTCCTCCACTGCTCATCCTTGAAAAAATATAATCAGAAAAGCAGCATGGAAATCATCCCTCACACTGTTTATTAACAGGCCTTCCTTTCAAGGACACAGAAAGTGAGGCATCAGCTGTAATTCTCTTTGAAGTTAAAACTGACTCAGTTCTTCTTTAATATTAAAGTGAGTGTATGTCGAAGATTTTTTTAATGTGTCGTCAGTTTCTCCTCTTTGTCACGGGGAGTCGTTATTTTTGGAGTTGCCTAGTCCTTATTTTTTCACATTGCCACACACATATTGTCATTTTTGCCTCTTTGATGAGTTCTCTGTAAAGGCCTTTATTACTGTTGCTTATGGTGTGGGTTGTGAATTGTGTCTGTGTGTGACATATTTTTCCTTGTGCAACATTTTGATTATAGAAACAATGGCTACTTTTATTTCAGTTGAATAATAAGTTAATTGATTAGTCATTTCAGCTTTGCAGCAAAGCAGTATAGGAAATAACTGGCTCAAATCGTCCTCAGTGACTCTGTAGTGATGTCTTGTCATGCATCTCGCACAGCTGCCATCAGACCACCAACAGGGCAGATAAAAGACGACGAATGTCACCCTGGTTCCACAGCTCATCAGCGTGATTCACTGCTCGCTGTTAAAGTTTAGTGTGTCTGTAAGAGAACGTGATAAACAAACACCATGAAAAAAACATCTTATGGAAAACCTTAATTTAATCATTAAACCGAGTTCTCAGTTCTAAAGCATAAAAGGAGAAGTACTATGGCTTGTGTTTTTGATCTTCTTTGAGGACTATCTTAAAAGCCTGGACATGCTTCTTTAGTCATAGAAAATTGAGCAAAGATCTTTGATTCTATGACAAGCAGCAGCGTTATCCTTTGAAGATTAGAAAGTAGTGTTGATGTCCTCTATTAGTGCTGATGTTCTGTAATTTTGTCAGAACACTGAAAAGAACAGAATTAAACTTGAAAAGACAGAATTTAAAAAAAGACACTTAAATGGGAATAAAAATGGTAAGAGACAAAGAGTAATATCAGATTTTAAAATCATTATCAAAAATTGTCCTATATAATAGCAGGACATTATTGAATATTAACACTAAAATGTAAAGAAATGAAAACCAAAACACAGAAAACATTTGCTGCTCAATTAGTGGTAAACTAAAGCTAAACAACTATCTATTTTTTTCCTTAAATTTAAGTGTGGATGCTTTAATTTGATCATGCATATAACGTCCCACATGTTAGAACTGCTTACAATTACTTCAGGTAACAAAAAATTTCAAAAACGCTTTCCTCAGTCTTTAATTTTCTAGGTTATTCTCTACAAGACAAATGAAAATTTCTGTGCAAGTGATCCGTTGAAAGGCAGCACTTTATCAGGCAGTTATTGCTACAATAAGATGAAAGTCAAGTTTAATATGAACATTTGATTTGACCATTATTCTGTGCACAAAGAAATGAATAGTTAATAATTGTTTGGCGTGTTTTATGATCCATTTACAAGCATTTGATTTAATAAAACCAGCAAAAGATAATGACAATACACAAGTGTGCAGGTGTTTCCAGACTTTTTCTTTTAATTTACTGTGGTTAGAATTCAGCATAATGAAATTAACTGTGCCAGAGGTGAAGAGATGCAAATTGTTACTGCCACTGTGTTATATTCTTTGGTTTCAGAAGACCAAAGTTGACAGTAAAAGTGGACAGCCTAAATGTCAGCAGTAAGATTTATCACCTTTTCAACGAGACAGCTGACACGTGATGCTCTGTTCCAAGCCCTTAGTAGTTCAGAGGCCACATTGAACTTAATCAAATTGTATTAGATAGTAAATCTCCTATAGTGCTGGCTAGATGGTTTATTCATGCGCCGGGAGAAATGATTGGAAGAATATTATAGAGCAGCAAATTCAGTTCCTCTACTGTTGTGATATGACAAATGTTTGACATTGGGCTTTCATCCCCTCCATCCCACAGTAACCTTTGTGAGACTCACTGCCAGAGACCCCCCGAGCAAGTCGATGAACTAGCAAAACACACAGTAGAATCTTTTTAATTTTATACTGGCTTAGGAAATCGAGATCGGCAGTTTTAGAATATCAAATGGGCAGTATAAGGAACCAGTGACTTTTGTTTTCATAACTGGATTGTTGGATTTCTGCTCAGGAACAACATGTTGTTTATAGTGCTGGTAATGTCCTCCTCTACTTTGATCCAGACTCAATTAATCAACAATTACTGGATGGATTGTGATCAAAATCTGTACAGATGTTTCCAAGAAGGTTAATCATACTGAGTTTGGTGACCCCCTGACTTTATGTCTAGTGACAGCATGAGCTTGTCATCTGTGTTTCTGAGTGATACAGTTATCTCCAACTATTTGAACATTATGATAAATTTGAGAATCCCTTGTTTCTGTAGCAGCACCAGCTGGTGAAAGTCTTCACTTATTTTCTGAGATATCACTCTGTCTACAACATAAAATCATTCAACGTTTTTACATGAATTGTGTAACACCCTGGATAGACCCCTTAGAATTTGGCACAGGTCATGGTGCTCAGGGGATGAATTGTAATAACTTTTAATAGTTGACCTTTCATTTAGCACCTGGCCAAATGTTAAAAATGTTAATTTCCCCATTACCTTTAATTTATCAGCAGATACCTCCTATTAATCTCAGGTTTGCTCTGTTTTTAGTATTGATCAGTAAACATTTGCATGCTAAAATGCTAATCTAACTGCTTGTGGGCATGGTAAACATATATTCTATAGATTTAACTCAAACTGCCAGTGTAGCTGTAGACTCTAGTTTAGACTATACAGTATTTATTTTAGAAAACGTCCTAAAGTTTAGTCATAAAGACAAACATAAAGCCACCATATTACAAATCATGCAGGGCTGAACACAAAAACAAATACTGGTTTCCTCGATTGAGCAGAGGAAGAGCTTGTGAAAGCAGCACTTCTTCTAAAGCAATAAAGGCCAGACAGTCATGAAGACAGATGGGGGTTATCTTGCCCATCTTGTGCGTCTGACGGTGCAGGCCCAGATAGGACCCTGCTGGGACCACCACAGGGGGAAACACACACAGGGCTCTCATTAAGACAGCAGTAATGGTGGTTCACCACCGCACACCTGCCTCAGCAAAATGCAGTGCGGATTTGGGAGAGAGAGAGAGACACAGGGCATTAGCGTTGATCCACGGCTTTTGTTTGCCTGCTGTGCTGCATCATAGCTAATCAGTGAATGACACTCAGTAGCTATATACACACACCATATGTTTGAGATTATTGACAGACGAAATTACGGCATCAGTGTGTCACATTGTACCAAAGTTGTGGGGCGACATCTTGATGAGGCGTCTGCATATAGAAGGCTAATAATGCTTCTCTGGTATTGGTAGCAGGTAAATGTGTAAATGGACCATGTGTGAAAAGTCGGCTATGTTTAACATCAGCAGATATTAGATTGATGGCTCCCTGTTTGGACTGTGCGGGCAGCAGACAGCCTGGCATATGGTTGTCATCATAATGAAAAGCTAAGGTGTGAGAGATGAAGGTGATTGAGTATTGAGGGTTAAATGTAGATATGGATTACACACTGACCAGTCGCTTATAATTCAAGTTGACACGCATCAGCTCACTCCGTGACAAAATGAACACTTACAGCGAGTGTAGACCTCCTATCATAATTAGGTTTTGTGTTTTTTTGACATAAATATTTCATTTCTACAGTCCATGCTTTACCCTCTACTCATGAAGCTGCATCAACAGCTACTTAATTTTCTGCACCACCAACCCATACATTATTACACTATTACAAGTTCAGCTCAAGCTTCCTTTCATCAGGAGGTGACATCTTATCTCCGCCTCTATTTCTAGCCTGTGCCAGCTAGATTATGAAATCGCAAAGCCTGCCTCATCCTCAACTCTGAGACGGTTAAAAACTTGCTGCCGTTAAGTGACTTTGCAGTCTCACTTCGAGCGGGAATGAGTGCGGTTAATAATTCATCGAGCTGTGTAGCTTGTGCCTTTACTGTATCTGGGGCTGGAGCTATCTCTCAACAGCACGGGCATAGCCAGCTTTGATACTTCTTCAAAGGTTGGAAATGGAATATAAACTACTGTAACAGCATGTTAAATATTGATAAGCTTGTCGAAAGATGTTGCCCAGTTCCAGTGTTGTTCAATAAGTGAAATCAGCTGTCCTACAATTCAGATGAAAAAAGGAGTGGATGTATTACATCATCAACACGACTGAATTCTGTGTGCACAACTTTAATAGACTTTACTCTCATCTTGTGAACAGACTCTTGTTTAATAAAACTGCAGTTGTTTAGTATGAATTACTGATTCAATACTAATTCTGACATGTGCATGTCACACGTTAGGAACATATCTGCAGAAGTGCTCTGAGTATTTCCTGCATCCTCACTGATTAGAGTTGAATTTCTGAGTGAGACCATGAGATGGTGCTATGTGCCTAAATTGGGTCTTCACTACAGATAAACACATCTTACTGTAAGAAAATGACAGCTCTCTAACTTACATTCAGTTTGATGTTAGACCTACTAAAGCTCTCTTCGATTTGTGACGCGTATGTTGATGAAGCGACAGGTGCTGTTGCTAAAGGTGAAGGACTAAACAAGGACACAGAAATCTGCAGCTTTGAAAAACTTTTTTACCCACTTGTTCCCTCTTCAGCACCGTAATAAGATTCACCCGTACTGCTTAGCATTCACCCATACCGTGCGCTGTGAGTCAGCTTATCTTTAGTCTGCAAGAATGCCATCAAGAGGGTGAATCTCCGGCTACAGCGAACAGGCCTTTGCAATAGATTTACATCACTTTCTCACAGCACACAGCACTGGGGAGGAAGCGGTACTGGGATATGGGCTAGTGGAGCGAACCAGGGACCCGTGAAGCACTCTATCTGTGTGCCGTCACAACGCATCAGCTCGGTGCTTCAGCCGTGATAGCACAGAGACGACTGTTTGGAGAGGTTTCTGCAGCCTGCCTAAAAACTGCAAGGTCAACACTAGCGCCCGTGGAAGGCAGAATTTAAACAGGCTGCCAGTTCAGCGTGAAGGCTTGGAGGAATGATTGAACTTAGGCAGGAGTGGTGACATGTGGGAAGGATTTGACTTTAACTCAGGCTTACTCTATGTGGAATATTTGCATGTGACTCATTGTTAGGTCATTTTTTATGGTCACAATGTTTTCCCTAAGACTAATGTAGATCTACTGTACTTGATATTGTAATGGTCACTGTTTGTATTCAATATTTACCATCCCCTATTCATTATTCATAGTGTTTCGACCACACATTTTTAATATTGATGTAACTAAACCGCTTGCAGATTTGTGGCAATTAATCATAGTAGAGACAAGCTTTATTGCCATCAAGCAGTGCCAAAAAGTGACCCGAGTCAGCATATATTGATGAGGTCCATTTAAATACTTTAAATATTAATAAACTGTATTACACATAAGCTCTTTAGCTGGAGATGTCTTCACTGAAACAAACGGAGGCCAGGGTGCAACAAGTAAAAGTAAAAGTAATTAGAGGGCAAAGGCAGAATATCAAGTTTTCTCATTCTGTGTCAGCATCATTTACAGATTTCTTTCATTTTAATTTTTCCCTGATAAGAAAAGCATGGATGTCTCATGATTTAATCCCGTAGGCAGATCTTGCTATACCAGTCAGGTGTTGTGTTGTGCCTGGCCCTGGTGAAGGAATTTGAGAAACTGCTGAGGTGTGGTGAGTTATTCTAGGAAGAATAGTCTGCAGACTCACATTCACACATCATCTCCAGCCAGTTTTTGTAATGGAACAAGCCTCCATGCAGGGGTAACATGAGGATGCTAGAGACGAGTGTAGCTGCTTTTCATCCTTGCTGGCCACGGGCCCAGAGAGAAGCGGGGACAAGGGATGAAAAGTGCTGGCTTGGCTGCATGCTTTTTTTTTTTTTTTTTTTTTTATGTTTTTTTTTTCAGGAGGGAAATGAAGAAGAACTGTCTGCCCAGGTATTGCAGATCTATTTCTTCTGGGAGGTTTGATAAAAAGGGTAAATTTTTCACAGAGTGATACACCTCTGTAACATGCCAGAGCCAAAACCCATTTCCAAATTCCAAATCATAGCTTTTTTCCAGAATCACTATTGCTCTTCATCTTATCTACCACTTCTTTTCCCTCAGTCCTTTGTATTCTTTTCCTTTCCTGAATGATTTACACTGCTGCCGCCACTCATCTGGGCCTTTTTTCCCCCTGAAGTGCTGCGTTTCGATATATACACACACTGAAAGGGCTGTGGTGCAGAGAGAGGCAAAATGGAGCCCAGGCTTTGTCACATTTTAACTTCTTTTAACACTAAAATTCATCCATAATGCATGACAAGGCTTACAGATGTATGATTCTTGCCTTGCCCCTCTATACTTTCTTTTACTTTCATGTCATTTAATGCCAAAGCCTTTCCTCATGGGGGAGCTGTGATCTCTTATTCCAAACCATGTTAGAATAAAATACTACCTGGAGGCTGCTAGATTTGTACAGCACACTCACACACATATTTTACCTTTGACCCCTGAAGGAAAATCTTAATTGCAGCAGAGTGATCCTTTGACCGTCTGTCTTTGTTTTTTTTCCCACAGTGCCGTGAGTGTGTGGCAGATAGAGCTGCCCCATTATCACATCCACCTAAAATATGAAATTGAAGGATTATAGTAAGTCCTAGCAGAGACGTTGTCCCCTCCACTTCTCTCTCTTTTCAAAGATTTCAACATCAATTTGACTTTGGTTAGGCTCTAGGAAGTGTGTCTCCACCTCAGCTAAATGCTGGAAATCACTGGTTTTAGAGTTTTTTGTAGATTGACAATACACACAGGACATAGCCGTATTTGTACATCACTTTATTCTAATCCCTATAAAATATTCCTTCCTCAGGATCTCAGTTCAACCTTTTGCCCTCTGTTCCTTAGACCTTATAAAACATTAATACTTCGCTTAAAACCAGACTCTCTGCCAGAAGTCCGCCAGAAATGGTTTGTTGTGTCGTAATATTGTCGGAGTCATGCTGTCTGGTTCGCCTGTTGCCATTTGGGCTGCGAGGTGAACAGGCGGATCGGCATGAGAGAACAGGAGGGGTGGAGAGACAGCTAGAGAGAGACGGAGAGTTTGCAGGAAGGAGAGGAGAATGAGAAAAGACAGACTGTGTGGAGGAAGGCAGGTCTATCAGGCAGAGCCCAGGGTGTTGGACGGTAGCTAGGAGGACAGACTGATACAGAGACTGAGCAGTAACTAAGGGGACAGATTTGATATTTGACAAAGAAACATGTATGAACACAGATTTTCAGCCGCCGTCAGAACTGGCAGCAGCTAACCGGAAGACAGTGATAATCTTTTTAGATTTGTTCCCAGTGTGAAAAAAATACACATACTCAATGAATTGTAAACATCCATAAGTCGAAGTTCCACTTTGTGCCATATACAATGAAATTCATTCAATCTGCAAGCTCCTGAGAACAGACCTTTGACCTTTGACCCTTGACAACCAAACGATAATCACTTCATCCATGAGTCCAAATCCTGACATATTGCACTCACCAGAACCTGAGTACAGACAACCTGGAAACATAGTGCCTCTTGTCACACCTGTCTGCGTCACCTGTATCGACAACATAATAATAATAATTGTTTTCTCTCTCGATGATGCAAGCTACAGGCAAACGTCTCACATCCATTATTTATGTTTAGCAAATTGAGCTCTGTTCCAAAGCACCTTTTCAACACATCATTTGCACTTTTGTACAGCCAATGTTAGTTCCAATACTTTATATGCGTGCTCTGCTGCAAACATGGCAGCCTGGAACACGATCTGTAGTCCATGTTGTAACATGCACAAGAAATCAGCTGCCGTGTAGTGGTGGAGTGGAGCTGTGAAACCGTGCCTCAAAACATAATGCTTTCTTACTTGTCAAACTTTGATGTCAGTCTGCTCTCCTCCTCTTTGTCCTCATTCACCCCCAAGAAGCTCTGCATTATTCATAAAATCGAGGGGCTTCCCTCATTCTCATGGCCGATTTCTTTCATTGCCGAGGGATGGTAGAGATCTGGTTGGAGCTCAGAGGAGGTTTTCTTGATTCCAACATCTGAATCATAAAGTGGGCAGAAAGCAGTGTTTGTTTTTAAATAAAAAAAATCAGTATGTCTGTTTTTTTACCTTCCACTGTCCTCTATGTGCGTGATCCAATGACAGCTCCATCGGCTTTGTTTGACTTTATTTTATTTTCTTGTGGTGTATAAAGAGAATAATAATGATAATATAGGCTTTGAGAAAGAAGTTGAACTTCAAAGATGAGCAGTCAAACTGTAAGTCAGCCTGCCATTAAATAATGGATGAACAGGGTGATATTCAGTTTCTGATCTTCTCTTTTCTCTCGAGATTCCTGGCTGTCTGGATACAAACAAAGAGCTACCATGCTCTGTATGCCTGTAAAGTTGATCGATGTTGGAGATAATGGGTTTATGCATGGGCATGTTTTTTTTTAAGTCAGAATACATTTTTATATTACAACAGTTTTGAAAAGTTTTTGTAATATAGTGCCTATTACTTTTATTTTCCTCATTGATGTTTCTGTCAGCCTATGAAGCGTCTCTGACTATTTCCTGCTCCTTTTTATCCAGCAGGGACTGACAAAAACACACAAGCATCCCCATGGATTCAAAATTCACACCTGTCACCCTTATTACCTGTCCAAACAAACTTTCTGTCTATGTTTTTGCGTTCATTTTTCAGACAGGTTGATAGGATATCTGGTGTAGAACCTGCACCAATGCGTGGAATATTAAAAAATATGTGTATGTATGTTACGAAAACACATAGCATAAACGGACTGTGTCTCTTTTGTTAACACATCAACACACCACCTCTGATGTAGTTTACTGTACTGCATAGTACAGTAACCACCCTTCTTCACAAAAAAAAAACAAAAACAAAAGGTCAGCAGAGATGTAATTTTTAATTTTATTATACATAAGAAGTCTACTACTTCATAACTGTCATACCCAAAATCACAGTTAATAAGCACCCCTCAGCTATTATTGTTGTGATGTACTCTACAAACCAAACGGGCCTGCTCTGCTAGATGCCAGCTTAGCTTGATGACTTACTTTTTCTGCTGCCCTAGGTCATAAGACAATTACAACAATTACAATCAAAACTTTTTGAGGATACTTCCATGAGGTCATTTTCAGGACTGTTAGAATATGCTATCTCCCTCTGTAATAGAAAAGGAGAAGAGAGATGCACACGTCGAGTCTCCTGGAAAGTGGGTCGGTATTGTGATACTGATTTACATCCTCCCCTCACGTACAGCACTGACATAGTCCAGTGTGCAAAATGAATTCCTCACTGAACCTATTATTTCTTATTATTCTTATATGAACACATCCATTTGTATGTTGTACATGTCTTTTATTGAATTATTGTTTTCTTTTTTCAACAAAGCAACATTTTTTTTTATAATTCAGCACATTGTTTGAATGTTAGGCATTACGTCAGTGTGACTCGGCTGCGCTTCCCACAACAAAACTGAACAGCATCTCTAGCTCTAGCCGTGTATTTGTCTGAGCTCTGAGCTCTCACAGTGTGTGAGATCAGATAACCCACTGTTTCATGTTAACCAGCATGATCCTTGTGTCAGTATGAGCTGTGCTGCTGGTAATATCCAATAAGTAGGCACATATGCACTGGATTTACCATGATGATAGGGAGATGGATGTTCTCACATGTTGCAGCACAGGATTATGTTTATCAGTCTGGAAAACGAAGGGATGTTTGGGATTTTTTTCAGCAGTGCTTATTATATGGCTTCCCATCCTTGATCTTTCCTAAATATGCTGTGCTCAGCAGACAGGAAGGTGCTATTTTGCTCTCATTGAGATAAATAAATCCTACGACCAGCACGGCGGACTAGTGTTATTATGAAGTTTATCCACACAATAGAATTAATTTCCTCTGTCGGCAGCTGAAAGGAAGCTTGTTCTATAAGCTACACAAACACACAGATACACATCATATTAAAGAAAATCCAGGCCACATATGTTTGCATGCGTATTCCCCTGCTGCATTTGAGCCATCTGGAATGTTACTGTGTATTCATCAATGGAGTCGAGGAAAGAAATCACATATGAGCACAGTTAAGCTGCAGCAGGTCTCCCCAATTTAACCTGAGTGGACTTTGTTTTAATTTTCCTCAGTAAACATCAACAGATGACCCCTAATCTGTCTTTGTGCCACAGCACCAGGTGCAGGGTTGAACATGTGGCAGCAGGATTTTCTGCAAGAGGGCCTGCGAAATGAGTGTGAGCCACTTGCTAATTACTGGAGGCTAATTGGTGCTCTGATAGGAGGGTTTTTTTTTTCAGATGCAGATAGGTGGGAATAAATCCTAAGATGTGAAATGTTTTAATTTCTTTCATGTGGACCACGTAGATTCAACCTTTTTTTTTTTAAACCAAAATAGGATATGATGTTAGAAGTCTTAGATGATTGTACTTCTATTCTAACTAAGATATGTTTACCTGCTTAAACTACATACTAGATTTATGCTTTATATTCAATTCCTCTACTAGTGTATGTTCTTGTGTGCAGAGCTAGACACAGATATTACCTTAAAAACACAGACCATCACTCAAACTTGCCCTTACTACACTGTAATGTACTGTACACCACATGCCTCTGTAATGAAAATGCAAAGGTTCACAGGCCTGCAATGCCTGGTTAGGGTTGTAAAGGTATGATTGGCAATCACTGTTCACGGGGATGGGTTTAGCCCACTATCAATTCAGTGACTTATTTGATTAATCTTTGTGTCCATGATGGCCCAGACATTGGACATTACTGTCCTAATCCATTCAGTTCATTTCATCTGCGCTGTTATACGGTATTATAGACTTGAGACCAGCATGGCAATTATTCCGACCTATAATAGCAAGAACCTGTGTGCATAATCTCCCTGATTTGTCCTTTATTGAGCTCACTAGTTCACACTCATTACAATCTTTGTAGTGCTCTGCCCAGCTAGTGAATATAAAGCTATTAAATATCTGTAACCTCTATTCCTTTTCATCTAGTGCCTTCTTTTCATTAAGCCCAGCTTTGGTTCCACAAATATTACCACATCTTGTGGTACAATAATTGCCATCTCATCTCCCTTTTCACTTTCCACTTTGTGCTGTGTGGAATTATTTGTCTTTGTCGACCTTTCCAGGAATAGAATTACACCTTCATGACAGAGTTTTTTGTCACCATTACAGGGGCCTCCTTTCCCAAGGTTTGTGTCAGATTAGGAAGGAGTAATTGGTGACGCTCTGTCATTGAGAATGCACATTTTGGGCCTCCAGACTTGCAGATGGCCAATGGGCCCTCTGAAAGTTTGGAGAAGCTGCAGATGTGCTCGACCTTTCTGTGTGTATGTGTGGTATATATACTTCACATGATCACAAACAATATCACGGTATCGCAGCACGTTCTGACATCTGTGTGCAAACTGAGATGTTAAAAGCCAATTCAGGAATACGGCACCTCAATTTGGTGAGGGTTTTTAATACCTTTATCAAAGTGTCCATAAAAGGATCACAACAAATGAGGGGAATAACACAGACTCCCGTTAGTCTGCCCCTTGAAACCCTTGAAAATGATTCTGCCCTTAGCTTCTTTAATTTGTAGAAATCCAATACAATTTGAAGTGATAAAATTATACTTACTAACACAACAGCAACAAAAAGAAAACAACAGTAGCTTGATGTGTGTAGCACTGTGTATTTAATATTTACACAAATTGTAAGAAGACATGAAGACATGTTCATTTCAATGTCTATGTGGCACACAATGCAGAACACCACTTGTGTATTTCAAAACAACGGTACAGTGCTGTCTAAAGCTTAATTGTGGAAGGCAAGAGGCCAAACTGGACAGTCATGCTTCAGTCTATGTGCCATGTCTGATTTGAATCCACTACAGTGTAAAGTTGATGCATAAAATACAACTAATGCAACTATAACGATGCATAAGTATAGTGCAGCAACAAGACGTTTCATGCTTCTATTTAATGGTTGATTTTCTGACTTTTTTGTATTGTAATCAGAAGATTAACCAGTGTGACCTCGACTGTAAAATGGCTGTTAAGCGAGAAAGTCTCTGTGAACGTGCCTGTGACCGTTTGTCATATTTTTGATGATTCCACAGGGGATGGGCCAGCAGCGCCCTTGATTAAAACCTTTGATGTCTCCTGGCCATAAACATTCACCCTCCACCACAGTGTTTTAAAGAACTAATGATTTAGAAGAATCAGAGACAAACTGCTGAAGGTCTCCTTTCTGCTGGGCTGCTGCCACAAAGCAGCCTGCTAAGTCAGGTCTGTGAATAGGCAAACACATCATTTACAAAGGTCATCAAAAACTGCGCTAGATCCTGGCCTTGGGTTGAATGTCCCACTCTGATCAAGTAGAGCTAAACGGCCATCATTGTTAACACTAACCTTTCTTAAATCTAAAACCTAAAAATAAAACTTTGCCCACAGTAGAGAGGGGAATTAACATATGAATAATTAATTATTAATTCATTTTTTATCTGGTTCTCCCCACTTTGCATCAAACAGTAGCTTGATGGAAATGAAAGAATGAGGACCACAGATGGGGAAATGTAATTGGAAATGTCAAACATTTCTGTTTCTTCAATAAAAGACTAAACACAACAATCTTAACTTTGAGCTGTCAGTGGAAAAATAAGGCCAATTTTACACAATCTGAAAAGGTTTCAAGTCAAACTGCATCAATCACACTAAACTACTGCAGAGACAACAGGGACTGAATGGTTTAAGCAACATAAAAGAAACACCAAAGCTGCTTTATCAAATTGCTCAGCCATTATTTTCCCACTGCAAGTTTTCCTTGTAACATCCGATGTGGACATTTGTGTGTTTTTAATGCATGTTTTAACTGTTTATTACACATCTGCAGTCGGAGTTCTTCCACTCAAACATTTCTCTCAGCTGGGTGTGTTATTACCTTCGGGAGAATCAATCACGCTGCTTAATTCAGCCAAGTAATCACCTGCTCAGAGTCATTTCTTGTGCTTTCCTAAACTGCAAACAGAACGACGTGGCATACTTGGCACATTGTTTTTCTAAGGGCTTAACCAGGCACCATTCATCAAGGCCTGTGTTAAAACAGTCAATGCACAGACAGCTATGGATATAAATGAGGGAGCCACATGAAAAATACACGTGGGTTATACGCTACTCTTTACGGATCACCCTTCTTATAGCCTGAGGATGCTGTGAACATGACAGACCCCTCCAGACATTGTCAGTCCACAGACACCCTCCTGTATCCTTTAAAACGGCTGTAAATGATTCAGACACTCTGCTTTGTAGCTGCTTTATTCCCCTGTGTGGTATGACTAGATGTGGATCGATGCACCGCACTGTAATGCAGACATATTAGCAGGTTGTGAGGTTTGTCTGTGTGAGAAATCCTTGTGAATACTGTGGGCGGTATCACCTTGAACCACTACAGCAGTGTTTGCCACTGGGTACACTGGTTACATAACGCACGCACACCATTTACACAGCCCCGAACAAAACGTAACGGCAAATGAGATCAGAGACCGCAGATAAACTAGAAGAGCCATTATCCCAGCTGCAAGCAGAGCCAGATATGCCGGGAATACAGACACAGTATTAAATTAACTCTGGATTTTATTTGTCTTATAGACTTAGATATTTCCTGTTGGATACATTTAATGTCACAGAAGTTGAGTTACTTTGACATTGTGCAGGTAACGCACTCTTCTACCACTGGCATAGTGCAGAGCGCCAAAGTATTGTAGTGTGTGTGTGTGTGTGTATGTGTGTGTCTGTGTCTGTGTGTGTGTGTGTGGCCTTGATGAGTTTTCAATGTTGAGCAATGTGGCAAAACTTTATCGAGCTATTAAATTGCATTAGTAAACATTTGCTATCTGACAGGATAGACAAGACAATATTATCTTATGAACTACATGATGAACTGCCACCACCTGCAGTCGTCATACTATATTTATGAAGTACACAAAATGTAAGAAACAATATTTGTGAACCCCACAAAAGCAGTGAAAGCCCTAGCTTATCAGGGCACTCAACAGATTGAGTGGGCACTCAACAGATTTTACTTGTCAAAGTCAATTTACAAGCCACTGGGAACTCTCCTGAGTCTGTGAAAACAGCTGTACGATACCTTTTGTGCCCCCAGAAGAGCTTTGTCAAGTCACGTGCCATCACTTAACTTATCTTAAGCTACGACACAGATACCCGTTTTTGTATGAGAAACCATGTGTTATAAAGTACAGGTACATCATTTGAAAGGCGTGCATTTACCAGTCAGTTCATCATTAAGTTGCATAATGGTAATTGTGGGACGAGCTTTTGGAAACATCACTGCATCTGTATCCTCTGCATCAGTTTTGACTTTTCTTTTTAGCCAAGCTAAATGCATACAATTTCAGACACATATCCTACCACCACAAAAATGAAGATCTGTCAATCAGGTAATTGGTAATCGAGGAGGTTGGGGACCCACAACTTCTGGAAGCTCTGTCTCCCTTTGATCCAAATGGAAATAGCTGAACAAACTCTGAATAAATTGTGTATACCATTTTTAAAATGCATTTCACTTCTCTGAGATTTCACCTTATTAGCTGAATGACATGAAATGACCATAGAATATTTTGCAGTTATAGAAAGAGATATTTGAGATGTAGAATACATAAAACCAGGAAAACAGTTTTATTCTGTATTGCTGACATACCAAAAATGAGAAAACAAGAGATTCACAAATGTTCTCTGTCCATTTATACACAATATACTTAACAGTGAGTTTGTTGAAACAGGTTTTGTGCATGCATCATTTAACACGGACCAACTGCTCAGAGTGCTTAAGTGCAACACAACACAGGTGAGGTATGTGTCCTTTGCACATTGTCCAGCCCAAGTCATTTGAGAGCAGTGATAAGGCTGGATGGTGAGTGACTAGAATGAATAGTTAGCAGTGGCCGCAACCTCATTACAAGGACAAACCGCGTACAGCAGGAGGCTGATATCTCTGGCACAGGCCCATTTTGCTGTTTCCAATTTGAATAGAGAAGGGAATAATGCTTAATGCCTTTTCCTGCGTGGATATTGGCTTGTATGGTACAGCGACCCGTGAAATGAATATTTTTGTGAGATGAGATTTGTTATACACAAAGAGGAAGGCCTGCTTTTCCAGACAACTGAGAAATGCCCAACAAGGAGAGCAGAAGAGCTCAGAGAACCAAACTACCTTGGAAAAAGAAAGACAATAAAGATCAAGAATGAGGAAAGGATAAGCAAGGAAATGGAGAGAATGAAAGAAAAAGTATATCAGAGAATTGGCAGGATGAAAATGGTTGATTGAAGATTGACTGTTAGCACTGTGGAGGTACATTGTGCTGTAGGTGTTGTGAGCTCCTTGAGTGCTTGTTCTCTATTTCATACACTATATTTCCAATATAACTGCCTCTTGGATCACTTGGTTTTAAGCTTTATCTCCAAAACTACATGTTTTTAAGTAGTTGTGCTCAGTTTTAGCTAAATACTAAGTCAAGTCTTACCAAGTCTTTTGGTTTCACATAATCCCAATCAAGTTTTGATCGAAACTTTGACAGACATGGTGACCTACAGCATGCACTGGGATGGGTTGCAGCCGAATGTGAAGCAGCTGGGGTGAGAGTCAGTACCTCCAAGTCTGAGGTCTGATTCTTTGCCAGAAAATGGTGGATTACTCACTTTGGGTTGGGACTGAGTTCTTGCTCCAAGTATCTCTGAGCTTTGTTCACAAGTGATTTACGCTTGGATTAGTGCAGCGTCAGCAGTGATGTGGTCATTCTACTGAGCTGTTGTGTTGAAACTATGTAGACATAGTCATCGGCTGATGGATACGAATGGGGGAAATTTTAAGTGACTTTGTATGTGGCATGGTTGTTGGAGCCAGACGGGCTGGTGTGGGTATTCAAGAACTCTGGTCTGATGAGAGTCAGTTTCTGCTGAGATATCTGGTTTATTATATGTGATATCTATATCCTCCCTTCTATCAGTGGTTCAAGCTGCTGGTGGTGCAATGCTGTGGGGGATATTTTCTTGGCACACTTTGGGATAATTTAGCATATTTTAAATGGCACAGCCTATCTGAACATTGTTACTGTCCATGCCCATCTTTTTACCACAATGTACCCATCATCCTCTTATTTTTTTGACCTTATCAAGGCAGCAACAAGACCAGTACTATAAGTGTGCCCACCTTTTTCATGATTGTTGAATGGAATTTTGCAAAGGCCTCACACATCTCCGCTTTACCTGGTTGAGCACTGTTCGAATGCGTGCTGGTTGGCTGGCTGGCTCTCTGGGCCGAGACTATAGATCTGGATTGACAGCTGCTCCATCCTGTTTGCCACTGTTAATCATTGAAGGATTTCAGCTGTTGGCAAGCAGCTCTGCCAAGCGACCTTGAGCCCTGCTGGGGCCGAAGGACTCAACTAAAAGCCTGCTCCCCTGTTACAGCAAGCAAGAGGCACTTCAGCCATGTAGCCTAATTGCTCCATAAGACAGATAGATAGCTAAATGTGCCGCACTGTTTGAGAGCATTCTTTTTAAAATTCAGCACTTGTATTGTATTTATAGTGTCTGTGGCTCATTTAACCATTTATGTAACTTATTTATTAAAATTCACTGTACATTTTCACATCTCCTTTTACCCATCATTTTAAAACTTCTGGATGAAAGTAACGTCATATTTTTAGTCAAAAAAGAGAAATAGAGAAGAGAAAAGCAGACCATTGAAAGAAAACAAAAGAATAAAATAGACATTGTCAGCCATGATGATGACATCATACTGAAAGACATAAAAACCTCTCAAACATCTTAATATTTGGAAAGCGCAGTGTACGATAGACAAGGACAAGGAAGAAGATGGATAAGAAAGCCGAACTTATAGTAGTAGAGCGAGGAGGGTAAAGAAATAGTAGATTTTATGCACATCTAATATTTTTAGATTAGATATTAGATGTTGATGTATATATTAGAATAATAGTGTATATATATATAGAATATATACCATAAGACAGTGGATAAAGGTCTGCCTTGTACTATTCAAGTTAAGCCCCTCACTACTTCTTGCTCTGTACCTATTCTCTGTCTATCACCCATTCTCTCCATCTGTTTGGGTAAATGCTCAGAGTCCAGGGTCCAGAGTCCAGCCCCAGGTTTTTGCACCAGCCATTCTCTTGGAACTATCAGCAGCAAATGCCTGTTTTGCTTGCCTCTCTCCTCTCTCCTCTCTCCTCTCCCTCTCCCTGTCTTGCTGTGCGCTACTCTGCTCTGCTGCAGTGGATGGTCCTCACGGTGCGCTCGCAACTCGTCTTAGTGGAGGAGAGCCGAGATTCTCGCTGTCATTTTCCCACCCTTCTTTCCCCTTTCAGCTCTCGTTCTTTCGCCACCCACCTGCCTATCGTCTGATAGTCTGGGTAAATGTGAAGGAAAAGTCATAGGATAGAGAAGGGAGAAGGGAAGAGCTCAGGAAGTCTTTAATCTAACATCTCTTGCACATATGACTTTGTGATGTTCTCCTGTCTCCGGGTGACAGAGAAGCTCGTGCCCTTAGATGCCTCCTGCTTTTAGACTCTGAGGCAGGTAAGTTCTTAGCCTTAATCATTTTATTCTGCGTTTGATGTAGTGAGTGACAGATGAGTGCCTTTTGCTCGCCTCTTTCTGAAGAGGGTTGACATGTTCTAATGAGAAGATGATATTTTAGCCAAAGTTGTGTGCACACAGGTATATCATAAGGTATGGTTAACATATGGCATGCTGTGATGTGTGTGTATGTGTGTTCGAGAGCAAATCTCTGTGCTTTGTAATAGACCACTTGGGTTCCCTGAGCTTCCACCACATTTGCCAAAGAGCTCTGCAATAAATTCCGTTCTACTGCAGCAACTTGAAATCATTAGCTGTTTTTCAATGTTGAGGCAGGATCTGCTATATTTACCCCCCTGCAATCGTTCACGATGTTCCTGTGCCACACACATCATCCACGATTCAACCTGAATTGGGTATCAGGGAGTGGTGGTAACTGTTTTTATTGTGAATTTGCGTTTCCCTGAGTGTGTTTCTCTGGGGGATGAGGTTATAAAAAAAGTGCAGCATTATTAGTTTTTCTTTTTAAAGGGAATCCTGTAGAGGTACTGCATGTTAAATACAGTGCAGCACAGATGATAACAAGGAGATTCTGTGACAGCATTGTTGAGGGAGCGCACTACACTCTGTGTGTGTGTATGTGTGTGTGTGCGTGCGTGTACAGTACATGCGGGTGTGTGGGTGGCTGTATGCGTCTAATGTAAACTCTAATGGAGGGGTGAGCTCTGCGTGGGCAGGTTTATGCGTCGATATGTGTTTTGTGAATGAAGTGTTTTTAGTCTGTGTTCAAGGAGACAGAGTGCGTGTGTGTGTGCACGCATGTTTCTGCATATGTGTGTGTGTGTGTGTGTGTTTCCCTTTCAACACTATCACCTGTCTCTTATCTATTCAATGCGATTGCGAGCTGAGACGTCAGCAGTGCTCACTCACTTTTGGGAGACACTCATCCATAGTGCAGTGCCGTCCCCTCATGTGGCATTGTGTGGTGTGCCACTGTGGGTGGTGACTTGGTGATTATTTACAACCTGGGTTTCCGGGTTCTTGCCCCTGTGTAAATCAGGCTGCTTGGTGAAGCATTGAGCCACTGCAGCCAGCGAGAGGAGATGCTTTGGATGTTCATGTCCACTGCTGCACTGCAGACAGACTCTCTTGCACCAGAGCAGTTAACAGACAGTATGTTATTCAGTCACAGACAGCGTAGGCTTGGTTAGAGAGGCTCTTCATGTGTGAGCCCATGGTATTTGAACACATGCTTGTAATTCAAAGTCAATTTCAGCAGCCTGCATGGCATTTTTGCAGGTGCAAGTGGCCCTAACAGATAGGGACTGAAGCCTGTGTCTCATTACTATTGTCGTGCTTGAACAACAGTGTCACTAAAGCCACTATGCAGAAGAATTAAGCCTCTCCAGGATTTAATTGAACATTTTCAGCGACGGACACCTTTTGGTCTTTTTTGATCAGCCCCCAGCGGTTCCCGTGGTTCATCCATCCTTCCAAAGTGGTGTTCACTAATTAGGATTGCAGGTACACCTTCTAATTTTAATGGGGCACCCCCAAAATGTGTGATTCTTGGTGTCTGACATTAAACCATGCGTATTTGTGTGTGTGTAAGTCAGAATGAGTGACAAACCTTCTCTATCGCTGAAGTGTCATTGAGCAAGTGCACTGAATACCCACTATCTTGAAGGTTACTATAGAGTACCCCCACTTAATGAAAGTGCTTTCTTTGCTGCCTACATGGACACATATGTGGAAAAAACATGGCAGGTCCATTAGTGAAAAAAACAATCAAGAGACCAGAAGCACACGGCCACTTTCAGCATTATGGCTCAGGGTAAGTGGTTAATTTCAATCCGTGTTCCACGCACATGGACTAATTAATGTAAATGTAAGCCCAGAGGTGAAAGCTACCAGAAATGTATAAACAAATTTAGAATGGAGGGCTAAAAACTTTGTGGATAACAAGGTTCAAGTAGCTACTAGTTTTGAAAGTTAATTGTCTTAAGTGCCTTTCCTTAATGGTAAACATAAGGACTATACAATAGAAGATAATACATTTAAGTGTAATGTCACTGTTAGTCAAAGACAATAAAAATTTCTATGTAGAGTTGCAAATAATAAAATCAGCAATACAAGTTAAAATATTTTTTGTCATAATATTATACCAAACCATCAGTGTAGCGTGTACGTAATCACATCATAATGTAATCACATAACTGAATACAATTGAATACTTTGTTAACAAACTTTGGGGATTGATTTTTTGTCCACATGCCATTAAACACATTAAACATAGTGATCACATTTTTAGTATCTGTAGTGCACCGAAATAAGATTTAAAAAAAGCAACGTTATTAAAGTAGATTTTGATGCATGCCAAAATAATATTTAAATCTCTTCGAGAACATAACCTTCACTTTCATCTCATTCAGTGAATGATGGGTGCATGCGCTTGTAATTTTTTTTGTTGGCACTGTGATTGGCCTAAGTGTTAAAAAGGTATTAAACAGCAAATCCTACGATGATTTATCACCACATCCTTCATCATCACGCTTGCTGCAAGCGTAATGGAAATATTAGATGTGCTTTACAGTAAACTAAATGTCATTGTTCATTGCAATGTTATCAGAAATAGATTCATCCGGGTTTGTAACTTAGTGACACCATTAGCCATAATATTTTCACTCACATTTCGAAATTGTTGTTGTAAATGTTAATGCAGTGTTTTTTGTAAGCACACATGCAATGACCAGTTCACATAGTGTGTGAACCTTTTGGAATTTCATGGTTTACTGCATTAACTTGTCTTAAAATGTGATCTGATCTTTAATGTGATCTGAACACCTTCACACTTCATCCAAGTCCTCTAAGTAAAATAATATCACAAAAACCATTCTGATCTTTCATGTCTTTATTGAGAACAACCATAAAATCCTCACAGTGCCTTTTGTACCCTGTGAATAATAACCTCAAAAAAGCTAATTGGAGTCAGGTGTTAACATAAGTTAAGAAAATTAGTTTGGAGGTGTGGACTAGCAAGCAACTAGCACTACCAAGAAGAGGGCAGCAAGTCAAAATGACCCCAAGAGCATCACTGAGGTAGAGAAGCAACCCAGAGAGACAGCCAAAGATTTGAACCCCAAAGGATTCACATATTTTTTCTTGCTACTGTATATACTCTAATAGTTTACTTATAGTTGTACATTTCCTTCACTTACTACTGATTATCTGTAATCAAACGTGAACAGTTTAGATATACAGTATAAATGAACCTGGCTGACAATGACAGACTATAGAGTGTACTGTCAAACACCTGCTCTGCTCTGGCTTGTCCCTTTCAACAGCCTGACAGGGAATCAGTATGAAGCAGGAGTGCGACACGTACAGCTGTTGGCCCGCTGAAAATGATGCTGTCACATTTACTTTCAAGCAAGATGAATGACTCTTGAGTGGCGGTTGAATTTGATTGCACAAACAGCTTGCTTACATAATGTGTTTTCCTTCGGTTGATTAACATGGCCTATGTGTGTGTCATGTTAAGTTTTTTTCTTTGTTAAGGCCTTCCTGCATGTAACCATGTTGACCATTTGAGTTTGATACACAATGTCAGTGTCCTTCACTAATTAGGTGTTTCCAGTAAGTAGCAAAAGAAGACTGAGAAATTGACAAATTGGTATTCATGGACATACGCAGGCATCAGCGCTTTAAAGAGACTGCAGAAGGAAGAACTGTTCTGGGCATTCTTGGCGGCGCGTGTTGGGTATCTGGGACAATGGGCTCACAGCAGCTTTTGACAGCAACAGTCATGGACGCTCAAACAATAAAGCTTGCAAACAATGAAAACAGCCGTCAGCCATAAAGAAATCAGAGGGAACAAGATACAGCAGTGAACAAAGCATATTATCATTCTGCATCTTGACATATAGCTGTAGCAGTGAGACAATGTATGGAATATTTCCATTCACACACTGTAATAGATCATTTCATTATATGTTTAATAATATGTAATGAGAAGGAACAATTTATTTAGTTTATGCGAAAGGTTTGCAGTTACACAAGTTAAGTAAGAAAAGGGGATCCTCTGAAGGTTAGTAGCCTGGGAATGTTTTAATACATAATAGTAGATAGTTTATTGGGGTTTGAACGTATGCATGACATTGATTCAGGTTTGTTTGCATTGTCTAAGCAGCAAATCTAATTTGTAGAGCTCACATTTTATGGTTTGCCACTCGTGAGGATGTGCACAGCTCAAGGAACGATATTGTCTCAGTCCAACAGGGACCAACCACTGGAACAGCAGCGAAGTGTCTGAAAATTGGTTGCATACTGTACGAACAATGATACGTCTTTATATGTAATCTGTATCTATTGCAACGCAGCTGCGGGAATGTTACTGTAAAGGAAAAGATATGGAAAAGAATGAGATAGACGTGGGCGATAGCTTAATTTGAAAGAATTAAATTTGTCACAGATCATCATTTCTGCAGCTGACATGGATGAAAGCAGTGGCAGCGCATACCCAATGAGGATAATGTTCTTCAGCTCGGGCTGAATGCATGAATTGCAGGGGTGGCACACAGATGGTGGCCTGGCAAGTTACAGTAAGACACTGGTCAGCGTGGTGTTCCAGTGTGGGATGAGCCTGCGCACTTTCTGTAGATGATCAGCCTCTGGTGTCAGATGTGTCAGTTAGTGTCAAATGTGGGATGGTTTGCATTTCTGTGTGTTTGTGCGAAGCGTGAACAATCTGTGTGCTGGGATAATGAGTTTGACTTCAATCAGTGTCCAGCTGACTCCATCAAACCCTTGCTTTTTGGAAAACACACACACACACACACACACACACACACACTAAAGAAAACATGCAGGATGCCAGAGTGGTTCTGAACAGTCTCCTCTTCAGACCAGGCCTCTCTCCCGACGGGTAATCTTGAACTGAGCCCACAGAGGAAAAGAAGAGAAGAAAGCTCTCTCTTCTTTTGCCTCAGCGTCTCTCTCCCCTTCTCTCACCCTCTGCGTGTCTGTCACTCACAAGCATACTGTCTCTAGCCTTTCTCTCTTTTTTTCCTTATTCTTTTCTCACTGGGCAGTCAATAGGTTGCACTGCAGCCTGAGCCAGTGCCAGAGCTCAGCCTCTGAGCCGCAGGTAAAGCATTAAAGCCAAATGACTCATGCACTGAAACAGAACAAGCTTTTTGCTACTTGAAAGCACTGCTCGGCGCCCACATCTTAAACAACACGCTTGAATGAGCTGCCCCTGGTTCCCCCTTTACCTTCACCGGCAGCTTGCTGACACACCTTCACACTTCTGATAGACACCAAGTCATCAAGTGTTGTATGCTCTGGTACATCACACTTTTAGCCTTGTGTTGTGCTGCATGTGTGTCTGTGTGGAACTTTCTTTTTAGTACAGCTACGTCAAACTTTCTGTATGTAAAAGATATGAGGATGCACACAGAATTCAACAAATATTATGCTATTTTTATGATATGCATGATGATTTTAGCAGGGAAACTATGCTATAAAGTACTTTATCAAAGGATCAATACAGTCTTTATGGCAAATATGGAGCTGGAACACGCAGACGATCAACTTAGTTTAGTGTAAAAAGGAGAATTTGACGTTTAAACGAGGACTTTGTGACTTAACAAGATATACTACTCTAATTAGAAATTAGAAATTGAGAGATCCAGCTTTATTCTATGCTAAGCTAACCAGCTTTTATCAGTTTGGGGAAATATGGATGAAATGATGTACAAGATGACACAGATATTTCCAGCTAGGGACTTGCTAGGGTTTTATTATTTTACTCTGTAAACATATATGCAGCATCATTTGGAACATGCTCATACACAATAGTTTGTAAATCATATTGTGAGCAGAAAGATATCCAACCTTAAAAGCTAACCTAATGGGAAATAAAAGTGGATGGTAAATGGTTAATATGACAGTATGAGTGTATCTGACACAAACTACACTCCGCTTACTAAAAATAATTGGAGACTGGGTAATATCCAGTATCAAATATCCATCCAGAAAAGTATTTGCAGAATGCACTCAAAAGTGCTCAGAGCTTATTTCATCTTTTTAATTGACTTCATCCCATCACCACTACACACAGCTCATATTTTTGCTAAGGTTTCAAATCCAGTGTTGGTTTGACACCACATCACAGGGCCTTGCTCCCTTAGTTGCCATGGAGACACCATTAGGCAGTGGTACGGCACCAATTTTTTGAATTTCTTTGCATAACCCCACACCAAACCGCGCTGCTAGTCGGGTACTCACCCTTGCCAACTGCGTGTGTGGGTGGATAGATGGGTGCATACGCTTGTTTTTGTGACTGAGAGCGAGTGGGAGAGAAAAGAAGAAAGAGATCAAAGCAAGGTGGGAGGAACTGAGAGAATGACAGAAGGGGGGGGGGGGGGGGGTATGACAAGGAGAGGAATACATGATGGAGACAAGCAGGAAACACAACACACACACACACAGGTGCACACTTATCACACACATGAATGCTGTACTCCAGCAGAGATGACTAGAGTACCTAAGTGTGAGCGAGTGAGGTGAGTGTGTAGGTGGAGGGATGCCACAACAGTGCAGCTTATTTTGCCTTCAGTTTGATCCCTGCAATCCTCTCTCAGGGGCTTCTTCCTGCATTACTTTAAGCTTCTGCTGAGGGCAGTTCATATAGCTTAATACAACTGCAGACTCTCTCATTATTATCACTCATGAGAGTTTGATAATGAATCTAATGATTTTTAGATCCCTGTAAATAGTATTGATTCGTTTGGCTAGGCATATGTTGAGGTACTACAGTGTTATACAATTCTAATAAGGCGAATTCCTCACATTATTTTCTCCTTCTTTTTTTTTATGTTCATAATCGTTGGAAGTGATCCAGCTTTGGGTAATCCAATGTGGCTATTTGCTCCTTTTTATTACTTAAGAAAAAAATCAATCAACCAGTTGACTTGGCTAAAAGTAGTAGAGACATGAGGATTGTGCATATGTCCACATAAAATGTGCTCACATAATGATTCTGGTATTTCTGCAAAGGTTAAGGTTAAATAAACTTGACGCCCGGTAGCCCAACATCAGCTTAAGGTGTAAATACTTAAAGGCACGCTGAAGTGCTCTGTGATGTTCATTGGTTGCATTGTTGCTTTTGGTCAGCAGATGTCACAGTTGGGCACTGTTAATTGTTAATACTGTAAATGCATTATAAATTGATGTTATTTGGTTTTTCATGTTCTGTTTGTTTCTTAGGACAGTAGATAGTTTTGTGTCTATCTGTGTCTCACAAGCTCAGCTACTGTTTCATACAACAGATCCCCCAGATAAGTGTAAAGATAGAAGAACTTGAACAACCACTGTACTATTGTGGAATTATTTAGTTGTTTATTGTACAAAACGATTCATATTGATGTGTTAAACTACATACCTTGTGCTTTCTAAAAGTGTACTGTACCTGTCTAAGCTAGCGTACCATTACTACTGTAAGATTTAACATGGTGAAGCAAAATAATTTCACTGCTCAGTGGTCTGTTAACCAGATTTTGCAGTCCTGCATGTGTCTTGTGCATAAACTCCATCCATAGACAACCTTCAAGTAAAATGACATGTTTTAAAAATTGCTAAAGAGTGGTTCTGTGCCTGTCCAAGAGTCTTTAAAAAGTCTGCCAAGGCTCTGGATGTGACTTTTAATTCATGTCTCTCACACCTTAGTTTTCAAATAAGTACATATGCCCAGAATACAGTATCTGGCCCACCTCATTATTATGCAGCCTGTTCCTAATTTACAATGTGCATGTTGCTATCACAGAGGCATAGAGTGAATTTAGATGCTGAAATCTGTGACAGATAGTTATGACTTCTGATGTGCAGTGGACACACGATGCCTCTTCAAGGCAACCAGCCGGGGGATGTAGGTCAAAGGTGAGACTGCTCGGTCATGGGGAAAATTGCTGGGTTTTGAGACTTATACGAATGGAGGGAAAGGGAAAGGAAGTGAAACCTCATGAGTCAGTGTTTACATCTGTCAAGTGCCATCACTGGCCATGTGAGGAAGTCTGCAGTGACAGCTGTAAAGGTCTGCTTTGTTACTTTCATTAGTCAACACAATTATATAATCCATCAATGATTAATCACATTAATTTGCTATTAATGGTCTATTTCTGAACACAGTCCACTGTTTTATAGCAACAGCAGCAGAAGACTTTATATACACAGGAAACAAAGTATTTATTCCTAGTGAGTCACGTCTCTCTCATAGCTTAAATTTCTAAGCAGGCAAAGTGCCACCGAGACACTGAGACTTACAAGGTACAAGGGATCCAAATGCAGATTTTTGAGCCACTTGTGCCAAATATTTACCCCATCCTGACCCGAATACTGTGTGCAGTACATACAAACATATTCTGAACTGTACCATGGCCAAAAAGCTGGCAGGAGTCATTTTTTGTTTCTCTTTTCTATAAAACTGATTTTTTCCTCCCAGTTTACTCTGTGCTCACTCTCTGTCTCTCTCTTATCTACCCACGGCCACAGAGGTATACGCATACATTCTCTCATCCGAGTCTCTTTTCCCTTGTTTACTCAGTGATTTTTTTTTTTTCTGCAGTATAGGCACAAGCTAAGTTTAATATTGCTGTGGACATCTTGAAAGAATCCAGCAAGGATTTACTGCTGGAAATTCAAAGACCAGTCTTGCAATGGAAGTACGCAGTTGTAATGGAAGCAGACGCTGAATCAGACAAAACTAACAGTTTAGAGGTTTTAATGTATTCTCTCACAAGTCGTGATGGTGTCTCTCTCTATGCATGCCTTCATCAACACCCTACATTAAAAACACAGACAGTGATCTGAAGCATCAGGTTTAAGTCTAGACTACTCCTTGCTTGAGAGAACAATGAGCGATATGGCCATATCACTTAGCTGACCGACAACGTGATGCACTGACCTGTTCCAAAAATAGCAATTGTGTCTGGCAAGACTTAGACTACCCTGTTGTGCTGATGTTCGAATGCATTACCATTTGCATTTTTGCTAGAGTCAAACAGTATACAGTGTTTTAGTGTTTTTATTAGCCTGGCAACAGTCTTTGAACATAACTATACATTGCTTATTTAATTACGTACTTTATGTACAGCACATGCACACGTTATACATTAAAAGTGTGTCAGTCTTCTTCTACACTTAAGCTAAGACAAAATGTAAGTTATACTTTGGGTTGGGGGGATATCACTAAATGTAAAGTTCACAAACTCAGACACTCAAACACTGGAGGAGCAAGCCTATCAAGTATCCTGTAAAGATATATGATACTACCATACTAATAATAATAACAATACTTCTTATCTAGAACGTTCAAATTGTGTTTGTATGCTTGATTGCACATACAATAGGAAGTTTGCATGTGTTGGACCAGCTAACGATTTGCGATGTAAAGTTCGATCATGTCACGTATGAAAAGTTTTGTAGCTTCAGTAGTCAAAACATTTTGAAAGACAGCTGAGAATCAACTAAGCCATTATTAAGACATGCACGGGAGCCCTGAAAACCCTGAAGTTCAGGTGAGCAGAAAGTGAGAAGGCAAATGTCCAGTGATTACCCAGACATTATCCTGTGTGATCTCAGAGGTGTGATGTCATGTCGTGCCATCCCCACACTCACACACACAGGCGAAACCACTGCTCCCTGAAAACAAGTGGAGCGCATGTGAGAGCGCATCTGACTACCTTGCGTTGCCGACTTAAACACACACAATAAGCTATTAATTACAGAATTGAAGTGACCTGCAAAATAACTGTCAATGGATATGTCTGTATCAAAGCATGTGAGACTGTACTTTTGACTGCTTTTTTCTTCCACTTGCAGTCACATTTGTAATTTTTAATGCAGGAGTAATTCCTGATTGTGCTCTCCTCTCCAGCTCTTTACACACACACACACACACACACACACACCCAAATTGCTATTTGACTCCAGCTGGTAAATCATAGCTGATGTCTTAGTCACACTCAAAACAGAATTAATGGGAATCTTTTCTGGAGCTTTTCATTCAGGACTTAAAAAATACTTGGTGAAATGCAATGAGATTGCTTTTTATAATGTGTTACAGTTACATTCAGGTGCAGCAGAAAGTACAGCAGGTGTGCACTGTCATGTAACAGTAAGAGTGACTTAATGTACAGTAGTGTTTGTCACTGGGTTTATAATAATGTACAGTACAGTTCTTAAAGCTTTAGCTTTTAGCTTCACAGACTGAGCCCTCTCCATTCTGTTTTTGTCAACTGCCAGTGTGAGTGTTGTTTATTATTGTGTTCATGAAGTGACCAAATGTCCTGCCATGTGTTACATGTATGGGATATGTGAGTTGTTGCTATATACTTAAATTGCACAGACACTCATCACAAGAATGCAATTTCATCCACCTCCTCATAACTTCTATTAATAGCCACATATAAATTGTCAATGTGACATGACCATGACACACGTGTCACAAATTTTAATTAAATGACTTTGGCATGAGCGTGGTTGCAATCATAATAAACACTTTACACAGGGGAATAGTGACAGTGCCCCTAAAAAACATTAAATAAACAGCACAACGATGATGCTTGCAAAAAAATATGTTTGAGCCTTTAAACAAAATGTTCACATTTACACCTTCGCTATGTGGGCTCAGTAGAATTGTGACACCTTTAAGATGATGTGGTGGATAGCTAACACCTTCGTCTCCATGTGCGCGTGTGTTGGCACAACACATACTGTATCTACAAACCTGCCTAGTCCACCCTCCTACCCATCCCCTTCTCCTCACAGCTGATCTGCAGCAGGTTGAGCCAGAGACCTGCTGACTACTAAGATGCAGGGTCATTAGGCCAGGTGGTGCTGCTGTGATACCCGCTGAGCAGCACATGCCTGGCATAAGCACCTACAGACAGGACTATAGATTAGCACACCCAGATCATTAATCATTTTTCCAGTTAAGTACCACCAGGTCTTAACCTGCTGTTGTGCATAGTTTTCGTAGTATCCCATACAGTCAGATGCGGAAATGGAGGATGTTAAACAGTAAAGCGAAAGGGTCAGCGAGGCAGGTTTGAAACTGTTTTCAGTCAGGTTTGTGTTGGAGAAAAAACTCAACGAGCACAGTTTTGCGTCTCTCATGTACAGTATTGCCTTAAGTCGGTTTTTCTGAGAAATAAATAAACTGAGATATTTCGAAAAACTCACAAGGTCATTTAACAACACTAGCGGCTGTTCTGAAGATGTTCCCAGATTTCTCAAGGACTCTTCTAACCATCTGGAAGAAAAATGCTACATGGTTACAAAATAAAAAAAAAACATTTTTAAACATCTTCTCAAGTTGGCACTCCAGTGGTAATACATGACAGGCATAAACACGGCCGTGGCTTAATGAGAGGTAGTCGGCAGAGAGAATTTCGTGTTTAAATGTTTGCAGGTGTGCAGTGGCGCATTTCGCCCCTTGTGTCCAGCTCCTCCTGGCTGTTTCATGTTGATAGAAATGACAGACCCAGTGGATCCGCATCTGCTGAGGACAAACAATATCTTATCTAAGAGGCGTGAGCTAGAAACAGCTCTCAAATTGCCTGCCAAATGCAAGAGTAAACCAGCCCTGTGAATGACAATGAGGATTGCTGTGTCAGCTTTCTGACACGTCTGTGAGTGATTTCAAGGAACAGATGCACCGTACAGATGGGCATTGGTCTTTTCTTTTTTTGATTAGCAGACATATGAAGCAAGCTCCCAATGTGTCCACTGGGCTTTTAGAAAGCTTGCATTTATGATACGATTCAGTCTGAACATTAGGGGTGGCCACATCTTGTCTGCGATATTCAGGCGTTAAACTACAACTATATTAAATGGTAATGTTCACTCCTACCTACTGCAGAATTACTATTAGTTATTTGATAATTCAAGTACCTATATGCATAGTTCTTCTCACTGGGCGTCCAATGGGACTTTCATAATGAATAGTCAAGAATAATCTGCACGTCTGTGAGGTTGTCATCCCACCACCAGGATGTCCGTTTACACTGTTGATCTGTAAACCTGTTCATAGGCAGGTAGGATGGCAAAAACAGCACAAAAGGAGGCATGTCCAACAATCTGTCAGGTAGCAGGTGGAACTGGCTGGCAGAAATCCTGGCTAGGATGATGAGGAGAGTTGGAACAGTTGTGTGTGTGTGAGTGGAGGGAAAATCCGGTGGCATCTGGTGGCTGGATGGAGAATGGCAGGAGACAAGCGAGAAGGCCAGACAGGAAATGTGAGCCAAATCTTTCAAAAAAGTTGTGTAGAAAGTGTTTTTTTGTGGCTCCAGAGAGAGTTGCACAAAATCGGATTAATTGCAGAGCCAGGTGAGAACTGCTATGTAAAAATTAAAATATTCTGGGAACGTGGAAGTCATCAAATCAGACCAGCGTGGAACGTTTCTCGTCTCTGCGTGAGGTATAGTGAGTCACGGCGACATTAGCAGCTACTACAACTCTTTTAAAAGCACAGCAAAGCGCAGGCACACACCAGCACCCCCACCTCCTCCTGCTCCTTGTTCTCCAATGCCTCAATTATTTACACTTACAACAAAGGCGTTTTTATTATTCATGGGTAAGCTGTCTCGTTGAATGCATTGGTAAACACTATTCAATTTTTATAATAGAAACATCCTTGATCAGATTACTGTATTGTTTTAGATCCATAAAAACAGAACTGATTCCTCATAACGACACGTACATACACACACACACGCGCACACAAACACAAAATGTTCCATCATCCCTGACATTGCTGTTGTGGCTCCTGCCAGACTGATTAGGTCCAGGGCCTCTCAGCCATTACAGCATTGATTGGAATCATATTTTGTTGCAGGGGCGGCAGATGCTGATCGACAAGCAAACTCCCGGGCATGTTCCACACATGGGAGTTGATGTGCTTGCCATTAATTAAATCACCGTGGGCCACAGACCGCCAGTGGATTATGGCTTTTATTTAAGGAGCGTAAATCACCAGCACTGAGGGAAAAATACAAATGACGCCTAAATGTGCTTGTCCCTTTGATGGCATGGACTATTCCATAAAGCAGTATTACTACATTTGTCCCTGCTGCAGCCACAAAATGATATTCGCATCAGGTGACTTCACCTGGATGACTGACAATCTTTCCCTCCCCGGCTGCCCTGGACTTTATATACTTTCCCAGGGTCATTTTGTAAATGAGACGATACACTCATGTGTCACTGCATGTTTTTGGCTTTAGCCATTCGAGTCGTGACTCAAATTCTATCCTTGGGAACTCAGGTCTGGTCCTGACACAGACAGACTGCTGCCATAAGTTCCAGCTGTTTATTCTCGCCAGGCCATCAATCTCTCTCTGCTGTCTCCAAAGAGATGACTGACTAATCGAGATGAGACTAAATATTTTTTTTTTATCTGTTTCTCCCAGTGAAATTGATGTCTGAGCCATTAAATGTGAACCGAAAAGCAAATCATCTGTAAAATGCTGATGTAAAATGCTTTTTTTTTTTTTTTTCTGCACCTGTTTTGGAGCATCCTAAATCATATTGGAGAAGCTGACAGTCCAGCAATTCTCTGTTGTTTCAAACACAGGGAGGAAAGCATTTTTGACCCTTTCATCTGTTTCTGTCATTTCATGTGCTTATTTTTAATCCTCTCATCATCCACATCACTACTTAGATATAGCCGCCTCTACTCGAAATATATCCTCACTTTTCCTTTGTGTTCTGTATGTCTTTTTAAAAAAAAGCACACGACTACAAAGGATAGGCAACATCTAAGGTTATTTCCAGCTCTCTATTGCGGTCTTAATATCCTTTCATGTTTAAAAAAAATATTAGACTATATCGTCATACATTTTGCATTGTATTATAACTAGTAACAGGATATGAATTTTGCTTATTTAAGACTAGATGCTCTATTCAGACATTGTTAATCGAACAACACGCATATACAGTACACTCATGTTGTTTTCTACTTTTCACTCACTAAGAGACAGGGGTTCAAGTAAATAATCACCATTACGTCATGTGTTGAACTAAAACCAAAGATGGTTTTTCAAACTTTTTGTGCTTCAGGGGAAGGACAGTTTATTACTATCTAGTAAGTGCACACAAGTTTGGTTTTATCCAAAACTTGCCGTTCAGCACACTGGTGATCATATTATTTAATTTGATATGTCCTTATCACACACAGTCAGGTCACCCTGCATCATTATCAAAGATGTCAGTCTAATCAGCTTCTCGTTTAAGACATCAGTTATATTATAAAACACTGTCTCTTTGCTGTATATGTGACTCCAGAGTCCAGATGTTGGTGAAGAGTTTAGTCTACCAGATACGAGTCAAGATGCTTTCATACATCACCAGATAAAACATTTACATTTGCTCAAATTTAGCTAATGCTACCTTGTCCTCAAAGTAAGGGATAATTCAGTTTTTAAAATCAGCTTCTTCACAGCCGGCCTGCGGCTACTCCCTGTTAACTTGAAAGTTAAAAAAAAAAAATGGCGGTGGCATTTTAAAATAAAGCTGAATAGTGTGAACACACCCTCAGGTGGTTGCAGCTGCCAGCCTATTCACCTATTAAAGCTAGAGCAGGCCAGTTTGGACTGACGAATAAATATGCAGCATGGAAGCTTACTTATGGTTGTTTGTTATATGGCATGAGCTCCTTTTCATATATTCTTGATAATAATGATACAGTTTGAGGATCTCTTTCTGTCCCTGGTATTCTAACAAATACAGTCCTGCTCTTGCGTATAGTATGGCAGCAACTCACTATAGGAGTCCACTAGAACCTGAGGTGGGTCTGTCCTGAGCCACCACTTAGTCAGCGCTACTTAAAGGCAGCTCTGATGGACTCCTGCGCTATCAGCCTGCTAGTTAGAGCTTGTTAACCCAAGCACTCTGAACACAAGGTCAGGGCTTAAATACCCCAGAAGTCATTCCAGAGTGGTCTCAGTCTATTAAGGAACAGAGCGGAAACGATAAATGACACTATTCAAATGAATGTGTTGAATCCATTTGTCTGTGGAGGGCACGTGCACTGCAACAAATGTTTACTTGTTTGCATTGGTACACTGGTGGAAATATGCTAATATTCAGCGTGTTAGTGTAAGTGTATATTCAGAGTGTAGTAGTGCTGGAGTTATGTGGATGTGGGTCATCTGAGACTGCACTTCACTACCATCTATCCCTGTGACCCACTGATCAGTGTTTAAAGAAAGTCTGAGACAACAGTGGGATTTTTTTCTAGAACAGACTCCGCATCAACGTGCTCTTCCCACATTTATCACCTACATACCCCTCCTCCACGCTCGCACTTGGTTTAAATCGAGACGACTAAACTAAATAAATGGCTGCATGAATAAGTGAGGATTTCATCTCTGCAGCTCTCTCACACCATCCGACTATGAATGAAATAACACACTGTGATAGATGGCCAGGACTATGAAGTCATAAAGAGGACATAAAAAAGGCCATCGATGTAATATTTATCGCATTTGCACATACACTTCTGCTTCGACGACTGCATGACTCATAAGCATATCTGTCGAGGATGACCTCGCATCATGTAAAATTAATCTTTCTGTCAGGGATAAACCCTTCCCCATGGTTCAAACTCTGACTTCAAGCATAATCAACAGATCTTAGAGAGAGCCACGGGTTGAATAGAGAGTAAAGAACATTAGCATCCTCCCTTCATGGGCCACATTAAATCAGCCTTGGTGGAGACAACGAATTAGTTTCATGCTTATGCATCTGCTCCAAGTAAGAGAGTGTGAGGGAAAACACTTTGCACACAGGAAGGAGACTCCGCAAACACCTTGCTCGCCTCTTGCTCCTTGCCCATTGCTATGGTAACGGGATGTCTTCAAATATGGGAGAGCTATGGTGTGTGAGCCTGTATTCGCATACACCGAATTGGCTTTTTTATGCAGTTGTGAGTCCCTGCTCTCACTCTTTCCGTCTCTCACGTTCAGTCTCTCACTTTCTGTCGCACATATTCACTCACTCTTGTTCATTTTTTCTCTCTCTCTCTCTCTTCTCACATGCTGGTCTTCATCTTTCTTTCAGGCAAGCTACCATTTTCTCCTACCCTCTCATTCCACGACTGTGGCGTTGCGTCCTCTTCGGTGTACGACACCGCAGAGCAGCAAAGATCTGTATTGTGGTTGCTAGGCTACAGAGAGACACAGAGGATCTCTGAAGAACTGTTACGTCGTGTGGCCTTAAGCATTAAGGAGCTTTTTAAGTCATCATATTGTGATATCAATTTAGAAAAAAAGCTGTTTTGTTCTGTGCTGCACTGTGATGTGACTCTGATTTCAAAGCAAATGCAGATAAACGCCGCCAAACTCGCGTCAGCTTTCCTGTAAAACCTTTAGCTATTGTGTTATAAGCTGTAAGCCACTCCTGCCACATTGAACGGCTATATCCTGCGGAGAACGGTAGTTATGTTGTCTTTCCATCAAGCCCCTTTGACACAGATTCAAGATCCATTTACAGAAAGAAACAGGAGAAGGGAGGTGGTTAAAGATAACAGGTCAGTGGAGGTAACAGGAAGCTGTAGGGAGAGCCCAGTGAACAATATGAGAGTATTTACATTCATTCACCAGGCATCAGTGCATGGAAACACGCATATCCATTCAATATGGTCAAAGCAAACACCTTTCTCTGGACCATCAAGCATGCCTAAGTGTCAGGCTCCCGGACTCCAGCCTGTCAGTCAGCCCGTATGTTCTCTTCTCTGCTTGCACTAGCTCTTCATTTGATCTTATGCACTTATACAGTATGTGATGGTTCATTAAATGTTGCAACTGCAACTCGTGTGTGAAGTTTACTGTCCTTCTTCCCCTACATCTGTGTAACACAGAACTCAGAATGTAACACTAATCAGTGTTATTATTTTTTAATGGATCCGGGTTCTGGTGTAATATGATATTACATGTAGAAATGAACCCTCAGAGAATTATCATTCATCTGCACTGAATCATCATTTGCAGCAGCAGGTAGCAGCTTTCAACAACAAATGCACAAAAAAAGAAATGATTTTTAATAATTTTAAATAATCCTTCATTGAACAAAGAGCTCAAGGAATGTCCGAAAGAACGAAAGAAAAGAAAAGAAAAGTCATTTTGCATAATCCATCTTACAGAAAAAAACTCTGGCCTGCAACTATTTTTGTTTGAATTGAGACATTGGCTTTTCCCGAGATGCATTTACTAGTTAACAAAGCGACAGAAGGACCTAGCACAGATCCAATATGGCCACTCAGTGACATGGCTGACCAGGTGTTAGACACATTGTACGCTGCCTCTGGGTCTGCTTCTTCTTTCTCCTCACGGCCCATTAGGCCCATTCCAGTAGATGGAGCATAATGCAATACCCTGGACAGTACACATGCACACACATAAACACAAACGCTCGCACTATTACATCTGTACCGCGTACCAGTCCCAGGTGGAGCATTCTGCGCCAAAGGCAGCAGGTGTGTAGCTGCTGAAATCTGGCGTGTGGTGATGCCGGGTGCCAATCTTTCATCATTACATAGGCACCCAATCACATGGAACAATGTTGTGACATTATAGTGACACAGAGAGAGAGACACAGAGAAAGACAAAGCGAGTCTCGAGGACGGAGAGGGTGAGGGGGGGATGCTTCTCAGCCGTGCTGAGTCACAGTTACATCTGCAGCCAAGCTGGGGAGAGTTTGACTGTTTGAACTTTCTTATGATTTGATAGCATTGGTGAGAGGAGTGAATGAGTGAACAGGGTGACTCGTGATAACAATCTCAACGTCTGTAAGTTGTGTGTGTGAGAGAGAAGAAGCGAGAAGTTAAAAGAACCGGAGTGGCATGTCTTTACCTCAGACATCTCCACTGTGTGAAGTTCCTGTCTGTAGTGACAGCATATGGCATCTAAACAAACGAACACACAAACACACACACACACACACACTTTGATATCCGATGCTGCGGAGAGTGCTGATAGCCAGAAGAGTTTTCTTTAAAGAGTGAATAGTCAGGTGAAATGATTTATCAGGGAATTCACTCAGTCGCTCCCACTTTCTCAGTCTCTCCATCTCTCTCTCTCTCTCTCCCTCTTTCCCTCAGTCTAAAATATGAGCACGGCAGCCCTATAAATCTGGACCGGGGGATAATGAGAGTTGGTCCCCTCAGTCCGGTGGGGCCACCAGCCAGGCTCGGTGCCATCATCCTTAGGGAGAGCAGGCACTGTAGGTTAGGGAGAGCAAGTAGATTGATGAGTGTGGTGACACCGTGCTCGGACACACACTCACTCACACACACACACACACACACACACACAGACATGAGAAAGTGTGTGTCTGGTGGTGGAGGTTGATGATGTGAAAGGACTTTGAGTTTAACTTCAAGGCAGAGTGTTCTTTATATTTATATTGCATTAAGAGTAGATAGAGCTTTAGACTGTAGCTTAGAGAAATTCAACTGAAATAAACAGTAAAAGATTTTCTCTTTCTTTAACATCTACACGGATTCTGAGTCATCCCTTCAAAAGCTGTAAGTTAACATCCTTTCTCACGAAAAGGAAAACTTGAATTTGTTAGCAATAAAAAACAACTTGGTTCAATTAATTGCACAGTGAGATTTTATCGCCACAGCAATATTAGTTGTGGCGTGAGCAGTAGCTTACAGCAGCCAGCTTTAGCAAACATTAAATACATTTGGGCTAGACGGCCGTTGAAATGCAGTTTGATGCTAGTGCTGATGAGCTAAGTTTGTTCACCAATACAAGAGCAGGAATATGATTTTCTACAATTGTATTTAACAAAAGAAGTGTTGTCCGACCACTTGTAGCTGCTTTGCCTGAATGCAGTAAGTCAAAAACCTTTAGATTGAATCAGCAGCTATGTGATCTAAGCGTCATTGAATAAGAATTTATGACCTTTGGTCTAAAGTGTCTCCACATTTTTTATACTAGTTGCACTAAAGTCCCCGCACTTTTCATGTCACAAAGTTATTAGCAGAAATTCCAGTCTAGAAAAAGTAATTTCAGGGAGATGTTAAGTCAGATGGATGGCCTACACTCTGTACTGTCCCTGAAGGCCTCGCATGCTGCAGAGTTCCTGCAAGGAACTTTCCTATTGCAAAGCCTGTGTACAAAGGCAAAAATAGGTGTACAGAATACAGCACAAGAGGAAATATCCATTTTCAGGTCATTGATGACCAAATAATTATCCTTAGCTGTACTGTATGCTGTGGATATGTTAGCATGCAGACACACACACACCATGATGTTAACATTTAGCTCAGCACAGCATCATATAACCTCACAGAGCCACCGCCTTCTTAATTAGTCTATTTGTCCAACCCTTGTCCCAAAAATCGAAATGTTTCTAAAAAATAGTTGTTCTGCCTTGAAACCAAATGACTTAATTCAATCAAGTCTCGTTTTGTTGATGCAAATGACCTGATTTGCATTACTCTGCCTTGTTCTATAATTGAAAATTACTGAAACAGGGAAAACTCCATCAGAAATAAATAGAGTCATATTTTTTCCACTAGCTACAAGAGCCAAAAAAGACAGGCCTGCAGAGAACCTCATGCACACACGCACACACACACACACACACACACACACACACACACACACACACACACACACACACACACACACACACACACACACGCACACACACACACACACTTCCCTGTCTGTGTTTTACCCCTGTATCCCACTTTGTCCTTTCTATGTGTCTTGCTCGCTTTGTATCTGCAAAACCAAAATGTCTGAATGAATAAGAATAATAGACAGTAGCCCCAGTACCAGTGTCACTGACCTTGCTGATTACTTTCATGCTTGACAGAGTCTCTTTTCTGCTTCTTCGTCTGCTGTTACTGAGCACTACGCCATACACATGTTCGAGGCAACGAGCTGTGGTCGAGCTCGACATTGATTACATTTATTGACTCATAACATTATGAGACTTCAACGCCGGAGTTTCCCTGGACAGTTCATTACATTTATAGTTAAAAGCAAGTCATAATGATTTGTTGGCGGAAGGGTCATTTGTAGAGAGAAAACCCATTCATGAAAGGAGGATATTTTAAAATGAACAATGAGCGGAAAACAATAAGAACTAGTGATGTTGTGTAGGCTCGGTGTCAGCTCATTGTTGTTTTAGTCCATTTAGAAAGTTTACTGACATTTAGCTATACTGTAGAAAACAATTCATATGTCAATTCGTATGAGAATACAGTGCATATAGATGCAGTGAATCACAATTATGGTTACAGCGTGTAGCTCCAGTACTTCTAAAAGTTTTACCTTCTGCAGTGTTACATGCAGCAAAAGATTGGAATAGATGTCTGACACATTCTGTGGCATAAGACACCAGACTCCCAGGTTGTCAAGACTGCCATGATTATAGCGTGGTGTGATCTGGACTTTGAGAAGCGCTGTTATTCTATAAATGAGAAAGCTTTAAACCTTTTTGACCCCGCAAGTAACTTCAGCGACGTGACTCTTAAATCCACCTGTCACCTGTCTGTCACACTCACGTCAGACGACCTTGGCTACGCCGTGTGACGGTTATAAATAACTGCTCAGATCGTGTTGCTTTCCACTGTTGAAGATCGTCGGCCCGAACTCGTGCGGGCATTAGGGAAAATAACGAGCAAATGAAAGTGAGTGTGAGATGGGGTAATAGAAAAAAAACAAAGAGGATGTGCAGATGTAGGGGAAGGAGAAGTGAGGGACATGTCATTGATGGCGACACCCCTCCTCCGTCAGTGGGTGTCAATATGGTCATCTACAGGGCCGAGTGCGCCTGATAGATGCTTCAGTTAGACAGAGGGCTGCTGGGGCATGAAGGAGACCATCAATATACCCTCCCGCGCAAGTCCCTCTGTCTACTTCTGTCTATACAGCTCTCAATTTCTGTTTGACCCTCAATTCGTTATCATGTGTCCAACCTCACTTGTCCTTCCATTTTACACACGCCCACTTTTCTTCTCCTTCTATCATCCACACTTCAACACACTTTAGATGCAGCAAATCACTCAAACACAGACTCCGACTTATACTTCAATCCTCTCCTCATCTCTAAAATATTTATCTCCCTCTTCCTTTCAAATCCCCACACCCCCCAGGATTTGAGAGAAACCATCTATAAATCTGACCCAAGGCCCTTGGGGTTGATGGGAAAACTATAGGATGTTTTACTTCCTCCTCTTTTATTTTTTATCAAACTTCTCTTGCCTTAGTCCCCCCTAAATCCACCCCTGCCATGCTCCATCTGTCTGTGTTTTGCCTCGTTCCTTCACAGTCGGGCTATTATGTGTGAAGCTCAGGGACCAACATGGGAAACAGTGTAAACACAGTGTGTCCGCCCACTGTGTTTTACAGTGCACAACACACCTTGCAGACAGAAACACACGCCCATACATGAATGATTAAATAAGTATTGTACATGCATATCTAAGTCAAGAGTATTAACAAATATGATGTGCCTAAAATAATAACAGAAAAGAAAGTCTGATCTTTCAATGTCTTTATTGAGAACAACCAAAGAAACCCCATAGTGCGATAGTGGAAAAAGTATGTGAACCCTTGGAGTTATTAACTGGATGACAGATAATTGATGTAACTACAAATGGTGGCACTTGCAATTTTGAATTACTCCATGCCCACTCAAAAAAGCTGAATAAGTTACTTTAAGATATGCACTTACTTAGAAACGAAAATAAACTTTTTGCGGACCCCAGTGCTTCAGCATCTCACCTTGCTGGAGAACCGGCAGAACTGTTGTATGTGGTTAGAGGAGCCAACGAGCACAGACTGTTGTAGTTAACTCAGAGAGGCAGCAAAACACAATTTTCAGCCTCATAAATGAACTAGACTTTTCTGTCTTAACATTATCCAGTAATAAGATTAGGTAAATAAAATGTTCAGATGTTTTTAACAATCACAACTAAGCTGACTATGATCTGGTTTTAAGCCATCATAATGATAAGTGGTAGGTTTAGCTTACCTTATTTTTTCAGCCCCCTTCACTCTTTTATTAGCAAAAATCTATTCCATTTTTAGCCAATGTTTACAGTTCACAGTTGAAGTGATAAATAATGTTGGCAATAGATTATAACAGCTCTGGATAATTACTCTCCCACCAAGTGTAACTTTGCTTTAATGTACACTGTGGATTTAGCCAAAGATAATTTGTTGAGCAATGAAGCACCTCTGTGTTTACAGTTCGGCAAGACCGACAGAGTGGTGAGTCGTCTCATCTCTTTCACCTGTTTAAACATTATTGTCGTGTCATATTAATCTTTGAAGTTGGTCAGCGCTAGACAGAGTCTCGCCCTACCATGTTCAGATTAATTGTACCGAAAATTAACCTTTGTCACGTCAAATCACCTTAAGCACACATTTCAAAGGGCAGTATTTTGACTCTCTCGTGGCAGTAAAATGTGATTGCCTCAAGCATCAATGGCCTCACAGCCACTCATGCACACACACACACAGGAGAGAGATTTCCTGATTAGACAAGGGAATGCATCTTGACATGTGATGGCTTTTTAGTCACCACAGAATGACAGTGTTTGTCTGTAACTGAAGGTCGTGCTTAGATCGCTGCACTCGTGTCACACCGGAACGCCCACTGCTTCTCATACATACAGCCACAGGAGCCTATTAAAAGCTTTTTTTTTTTTTTTCCTTCTTCTTCTTCTTCTTCTCTTTTTTTTTTTAACCATTTGTTCTGGTGCATCTTACTTTTGAGCTGACACACCGGGGAAGTTGTTTGTAGTGTTCTCAAAGCGTCTTCATCCACAAAACCCTGATGGCAGGATGGCTTCATTTCAAAAAGGAGCTGTTTGATGTCAGACACCTGCTGTTTCACATCTAAAGAGAGAATATTAGAAATATTTTTGACAATAAGTTCCTCATTATTGAACTTTATTGAGGTGCTGACTCCCTGTCTAGTCTTAAAGTGGTATTTGTAGCTCTCAGATATACCATCCTTTTTCCAAAACAAAGTGGGATGCTCTGTCAAATGTAAATAAAACGGGGTTTTGCACAGCATCACAGCCTTTTTGGAAAAGGGCACTATAAGGCCTGTTTAACGCATCTGCTTATATATTGCTCTCATGGTACTGATTCACAGTTTCTTCATGCAGAGGACACAAAAACAAGATTCAAATGACTCTTGTTTGACTTTTTATACTAAAAAGGAGCAATAAAAATTACAAATTGTGGTTTTATAGGCAGCTAGTGAATACTTTAGGATGTTAGTGATCTGGTACAACAGCCCATCACAGGACACCACAACTTGTTGGTTCTACTCTGTTGGGGTAAAATGACACTGGTAGACAGTTTTATACCTTTGAGCTGCTTCTAGTATTCATGATTAGCCAGGCTTCTCAGACACGGGTATGAAGACAGTGAAGAATGTCTTCTAAAATATCCAGTGATTTCTTCAGTTGATGATTCATTAATATTGACCTCATAAAGTACTAACGATGTTGTAGTCACGACGGTGCTGGTTCATGTACTGTGTATAATGTGTAGGTATGCAGCACACCCCGTGAACAATGCCGTAATTAGCCCATGAAGAGGCAGGCAGGGCTTATACTGCCAGGCTGAGGAGTTATTTTCCAGCCCTGCACTCAGCAAAGCGTCTCCTCTGAGAAGTGCTACATCAGCTCCAGGGGGAGGCTGCATATACGCAAGGGGGGGGGGCCCTGCTGAAGATGAATTATGCCAGTCAAGGGGAAGGTAAACTGAGCCTGGTGATGGTCCACATAGACGAGGCTAGAAGCTGAGGGACTGTGGCGTTGTGATTTCCTTGCCTACAACTGTGCAAGTCAGTTTATTTTACTGTACTGTGTGTGTGTGTGTGTGTGCGTGTGTGTGTGTGTGTGGTCAATCCGGTGAGTACACAATCATGGTGGTTCATCCGTGTCAGTGCCTAACTATTTGAGCTATACGTTACTGTGTGCTCTTTTTACTGACTAGCTATTGACCCTGTCCCAATAAACAAGCTTTTATTTAACTTGGGTCTCATAATCTGTGTGCTGCCCGACTCAGAACAAACAAACAGAGCTTATGGGCTGTTCCTCGAAGTAAATCCCACATCACTGATAAAGTGCACCAACTCCCCGAACAAAGTTTTTATACCCTCACACCTCTGGTATCACGCTGCACCGTTTTCATGCCCTGTCTCAACTCGCTTTATATAACCTTGTTTGTTTGCTCGGAGACGCGGCATTCTTGTGAAAAAGCCAAGAACAGACTTAGCACTAGCTCATTAGCACCTGTGACTCTCACACATCATATGATCGGGAGAAAGGGAGAGGATGTAAGTGAGAGGGAGAGTGAGTGAGGGTAAAAGAGAGATCAGTCAACGGGGAAGGTGTTAGCAACCTGCGCTGGTATGGAAATGAACACTTTAATTATGGATGAATACATTATCAGATCAAGGTTGAGGCTTTGCTCTCCTTGTTGTGTTGACATTGGATGATATCATGGGACATCACAGACCCTCGTGAATATCCAGGTGTAGGTTTACTCACAACCAACAAGAGGTCAGCGTTGAGTTTTCCTCCACTACATCGTGCCAAAGGAGTATTATTGTCTCTCCTATTCTCCCACTTCCTTACGCCTTATCATAAAAAAAGCACAGAAATAAAACACAGAGGCAGAAATATATCATGAAAAAAACAGAATAAGTGTGTTCGACTGATTGAGAAGGGAGACTTTGAAGAAATTTGTGGTATCTTTGACAATGGTAGCAAGGTTGGTCAGCTGTGTGATACAGGCTCAAATAGCACAACAACCTTTGAATGGATTACAGTGGTTTTTGGTACAGGTGATGTTAGACACTTGCTTCATACTTTAAATTATATTCACTATATCCCTACATATACTTTGTGTTTAGTGATAATTAATAAGTGTTAAGATTAAGTAAAGCATCATAGAGCTGCCACCATAAATATGGACTCTATATGTTGTGACAATACAAATACACAGTAAATGTGTATTTCACAATGTACAACTCTTTGATAGTCCACATATTCTCCTCCCTTATCCTAAAAAGTTGAAGCATAACACATTTAGCTGACAGTTGAAGACTGGAAACCACTTTACACCTCCAATTGGAAAGCAAATGAGAATTACCTTAGAACAGTCCCCATACTGTAAAAACAGCCTGACCAAGATCAATATGGACTCCACACAGGGCAATTCAAGAGTGCTTTAAATTTAAACTGGCAGGACAAACTAATAGAGCCAATTGCTTTTACTCTGTGGAATTATACTGTAGGGAGAGCAAAGTAAAAAAAAAAAAAAAGACTAATTAAACCAGTAAATTCTCTCCAGGCTTGTGCTTCCTGCCACTGGCCTGAAAGCCAGACTGTTTGTGTGCAGTTCAGCACCACAGACACTCCCTCCTTCCTGCCTCCCAAAAAAAAAAAAAAAAAAAAAAAAAGCATTTGAAAGTAGAGATCCAAATAAATAAATAAATAAATAAATATAGCACAGTGCAATTACTTGGCAATAACAGCTGGATTATCCTAGTGGAATTGTTTTTACAGTCGGCTAGCGCTGTATGGTGTTTGCAGTGTTTTTTAGTTTGTAGTGTGTGTTGTCTGATAGCAATAAAACAAAGGAGCAATGACGGTGGTTTAGCAGGGAGATGTCTGATATGCAGCCACAGTGCACAGGTAAGATCCAGCAGGCAGTTTTGTGATGAGAGGTTGGCGAGGCCGTGACACTTTACAACCTGTGCAGACTGACAGCGACAGCAAACCTTTAAAAGTGCTCTTTCATTCATGTGCTCCTCTGCCCTGGATGTCCCCACTGCACTCTCCCTTTGAGCAAGGTTATCTGGGGACAGAGCGGGAGAAATGGCACTTTGGAGTTGTGAACACGTCTGAAAAATGTATTGTGCTTGTATCCCCACGAATATGGTAATCCAAACCATCAAGACAGATGTTTTTCATCCAACTAAGTTTGCTGCTGATCTTATTAGGCTTCTTATTAGCAGTGATTGCATGAAAGAGAGCTTTAGTGAGAAACATAAAAACATTTCTCTTTTTGGCCACTGCTGCATCAGGGAGGCACTGACACACCACAGCTGTTTTGGGGCCGTCTGTGGAAACCAAGGCCCGAGGACATAACACTCATCTTCATCATCATTCTGTTCATTACGCCTTTGTCTCTGCAAAACAAACTAATTTAATAATCTTTTATTATTTAATAAGCTTGGATAATGTCTTGAAAGCTGCCTACATGGCTCGTGGGAATAGCTGATACTTCACTGACAGTAACGCCCATACTGTACAGATATTGGTTTAGATCTTGACGTTCAGTGTAGCGTGCTGTTGCGTTTGCATGGGGATTAACAAAAGGAAAATATCTTGTTAGCATACATTATATATGTGAAGACAGGTGTAATCTTTACATTACCTTAGCCTTCCTAATATTTAGAATAAAAATGATGGATTGGGTACAATCATAAATCATTCCCTTTTTTTTTTTTTTTTGCTTTAATTTGAACTGGGACCCAGGTTTTTCTCATATTTGTTTTGCACATGGCAGTGATGAATTGAAGCAATATGATTTCTCATTTTGTTGTTTCTTTGTCTCTTTGATGCCTGTCTCTGCATCATTTGGTTCTTTTATGCAGCCACATGTGGCCGATGGACATATTATGCATGGTGGCTGGGTTTCTGCTCTGCAAGGACATCAGAAGCTACAAATCCCCGTTGTTCTCCGTGATGTTTGCTCGCTTTTGTTGTTTGTGTTTGGGATCGACAGACAGGGAGACATGCAGAATCTTGAACAGCAGTTAACATTTACATACAGAGCGCTGACGTTTGTCCCCACACACTCAGGCACAAACATAGATTTTCACATATGTGTTGTCTCTATTAATCTCCTGTTGTCTCTCCTTGTTTAGAATCACAGTGCACACTGTGTGGTGAACCAGAAGGTGAGTGGGCATCGCCATTCCCCAAAAGCTCTTGTCATCGTCATCTCTCGGCTTGTTGTTTGCTCTTTGGGGAGGGTGGAAAGCGGCGCGGGGGCGACACTGTGCTGCAGATACACTGTTCTTCAGTCTTCGACTCAGTAAAGCGAGTCTTAGGTTTCATGTGCATGAAATTTTACAATGTCATGGTTTTAATTTCATTTAATGTAGAGCTTTCGAACAGTAGTCCTGCACTTTCTTAATTCAGTTACTGCGAGCGGCCAACTTTATGGACTTATGAATGTTACTCTTACTGCGCTGAGTGATTGACAGCATGAAGGCTGAAGGACACGTCATGTGCTCATTAACCACACTAGCTTCTGCTTCCCATCTCATTAAATGCTACGATCTGTGTATATGTGATTTTTAGAGCGTGCATGCACTCATGCATATGTCTAATTGTATGTTCATATGTACACAACATGCTCCAGATGAATGGCTGGAAGCTGTTTAGCTCTTGAACTTGAACTCCCCGCTGTAGTACTCTTCTCATTCTTCTGACACCATTTCCATATGTCTCTCTCCATGTCATACCTAAAAGTTTTTCATTTGCATGGACTATACTGTATCTCTTGAGAGGTGATCGTCCCTTTTTGGTTCCTCTACTGAGCTGTACATATTCATTACAGCTAGAGGTGTTTCTTCTATTAGGTTTCATATGGAAAGTCCACTGTTTTATTAAGTAAAACTACAAATTACTAAAATTGCAGTTGAGAGCTTTGTTTTTGTTTAAAACATCAAGGTGGGTCTAGAAATAAACTGCAAACATGTTCAGTGACAGATATGATTTTTCCTCCCTCGTCTTAACCTTGTCACATGAATCAGACATGTTCCTGTAAGCCCAATAAGTATTATTCCGTGTCTCAAAAATCAATGTTCCTCCCTCTGCTTTGGTTGATTGGATTAAGATGTAATCAAATTGAGCACGATGTCTGTGTGCCTGTGACCTTCCCGCTGAGACGGGCAGAGAGAGGGGGCAGGGGAGGCCTCAGGGAAGGACAACGTACAGTATGTGTGTGTACAATGCTGTGTGTGCAGCTGGGAAAAAAGGGGAGCTCCCGAGGCACCAATGTTGCACAGGGCGACAGAGAAAAGAACGGTGTCCCACACACGTCCACAGGGAGACCAGCCCTGGACAGAGGATGTGTGTGTGGTTGGTTCAGGATGGTTGTGTGATGAAAGACGGATATAGAGGAGGTAGACAATGGATGTTCATTTCACATATGTCGGTAAGGTTAGGTACTGAACCTAAATACTGACTTAAAGTCTCACTGTTAAAACCAGTTGCCAAGACTCTTCCAGTTCACCAGTTAGGTGTTGGGTTTAGTTTGGACACGGGGTGTATTTTATTTTAGTTTTTTAAACTGCTGGCTGATGTATTTGAAAGCAAGTGAGAACAGCGAGAATAAAATAAAACAGTAAATTTGCAGGGAATGAGACCAAAACAGGGATCTGAGAGGAATCTGTGGAGTTAGGGATCGTTCTTTGAGGGTTTCCACTTTCACATGAAACGTTTGTCATTTGAACCAGTTCTAATATAGAAAAACACGTTTTATTGCAGCTTTAAACTCCTCAATGAACAATCTTTATCAGTACTGAAATATCATATTGCAATTATGTCCAAAATTGCACAAAGTACCCAGCCTTTATCTCTGCATTGTGTATTTGTTCTGAGAATTGCCAGAGAAGAATTAGGAGCATTTACAAGGCCAACTGAGGCCTTATTGCCTGCAGGTAATTGCTGTCCTGCAAGAGAGACACAGAGAGAGAGAGAGAGAGCACTTGTGATGGTGTGGGGGGGACAGATGGAGAGGGATTGGAGAGTAAACGCGCATTTGCACTTTTTGTCTCCTTGTCTTTGTACAGAATGCTGAGCCAGGGGCAACATGAGACCCTCAACCCCAGATCTCATATTAAATATAGACCATATACCACAGACAACACATAAAAGATGATTGGACTCCGGAATCGTAGGTGGCAGCATAAGATAAAATACATATTTGGGGATTTTTTCATAAAGTGTGTTGTTACAAATTCCCATGTGTAAATTCAAATGTGTTTCTTTTGATGCGTTTTTACTGTAGTGATTCAGTGTAGTGTGCAGTAGCCGGGCCCTGGTGAATTTGTACCTTTGGATCGAGAGTTGTTTTGACATGTTTATGTTTTTCTTTCCTAATGGGTTAAACACACATTGATGATAATCAAGAATCGAGAGTCCACACGTTTCTGCTAGAATCAAGCTACAGTAATTCTCTATTTGGCACATCTGTAGTTTGTAGCATCTGTATTTATTTTTACAAACGGCTTTTTCTTTCTGTCAGTGTAACTTATGTGGGATGTTTTGGCTCTCACCATACTGTAGCTGAAATGCATCAGAGAATATTTGGATCAAATTTAAACTTTCCCAACTTTATCCTGCATGTAGTGGAGCTGAGCTCCTGTTGAAACCGTCTCACACTACAAGGAGCACATGGTGCCAAAGTCAGCTTTTCACTGAGCATGAGTTGCTTTCGCTGTCCCAGCCTTTTAAATCCCCAAAGGGCAAATGCCTCGTTAGAACTCATTAGTCACAGAGTCAAATTTTCCACTGTTTATTTGCACCCATTTTTTAAATTTCGGTACATAATCTATATAGCTGGAGACCCAGCCAGTCACCAAACATAATCATTCCTGCGTGAATAGTTCTGTAGTAACTGCTGTGACTGAAAACTAATGAGACTGTTTCGTTTTTTGTTGTTGTTGTTGTTGTTTTTTTAAGACGTGCCAATTACGGCTTTGAATTGTGCCACCAAAAACGTAATGAAATAAAAGAAGACACGGAATATTGTAGAGGAAACGCAATCTAAATGAGAAAAGCAAAGTGATCTAGAAGTGCAAGAAAGGACAGTACTCAGCTGTGTCTGTTAGTGACTCGTCCTGCTGTGATAGAAATCAGAAGTCTGAATAATAGCTCTTATTGAAGGACAGGGAGGAGACTTTCACAGACAGGGTGCCTTTAAACATAAACATTATTGAAAAGTCACTGGACTCACCTTGACGGGCTCTTTATTCAACCCCAAAACTGAGTATTAGAGGGAGTCCTACCTAGAGAATACATAATAACTTTAATAAAAATTCAAAGAAGTCTAGTCTGACATATGGTGTCAGTCTCATTTTGCATTACTCATGCACGGACAAGGGAATCACAGCTGTTGATGAATCACAGTAAGATCCTGTCTTTCAGTGGATGCATGGGTCGTTTATTCGCAGACAGCGAGCCCAAATGTCTGCGAGTGTTGCGTTTCATCATTAACCGAACCTTCATCCAGACCCTGAACTTTTCTGCGAGAGAGAGGAAGAAAGAAAATGGTCTCCGAGAGAAAGAGGTTAGAGGGAGGTGAAGGGCGGGGTACATCAGGGAAGATGGAGGGGGAGTGAGGAAAAGGTGAAGGTGGTATCTCTGCAGCGTTTTGGATATTTACATTTTTTTTAGCTGTGTATTATTGGATTTTGTTTACTGGGAATGTTTACATGAAAACATGTTATATGTTTTTGTGTTTTAATGGACATAGGGAGGCAGAAGAGGAAGGAAAATGTGACACTGTAGAGCAGGGTTCACATCCTCAGTCCCATTATTCACTTTTTCCTTCAGTTGCCATGAGGGCCTAAATATAGCCAGACCATAACATCATTTCTACAGAGAAGGCAGCAGCATCAGCTCCAGTTGTCCATGGATGTCTGGGCATTTTTTTTTTTTTTTTGCTCTGGCACAATGTTGTTGTGGCTCATTCGTGTTTTTCAAGAGCTCACAGTACTTGTAGTCATCATCATAAATACTTTGGGTCAAGTGAACAGGTGTGCACAAGCCGTTATGTGGTCTGTTTGTAGAAAGCTTGATTGATGAAATAGCAGCATATCAAAATATTGTTGAGTAATTTATAATAATATAAAATAAAAATTTTGTAGAATCAGAATGGATGACAAGAGACAAACAGTGCTCACACACTGAATAATGAAACAGTACAGTGGTCCCATTAAACGCCAGCTTCCTGTATTATTCCACAATCTGTACGACACTGGAAATGACTCAGAATTCTCCGAATCGTTGTGGTTCACAAACTCCACATCTGAGCATCACAGTATATGTGATTAGTGCTCCTATAGTCCTTTCCCTCAGAGAGTGGGTTATGCGCTTGAATTATAGGTAATGCATATTCCACTTGTTTCCAGAAACACTGTCCTGTATTGAATTAGGCTGAATGGATTTTTGTGGAAGAAGTACTTATGCTGTGCATTATACACCACAGGGGCTTAAGAGCCTTAATAATGTACTTTGCATTCCTCCTATTAATACAAAAAAAATCTGCTTTAAAGTCGAAACATTTTGATTGTTGCAAAGCAATGTTATACATATTTTCTTGATTCTGCTGTAATGATGCCCACAACATTAATGTTCTCCAGGGTATGTGAACTTGTGGTTATAAATGATGGACATTTAATTGTTAAAATGTCTGCATGGACAATGAAATCGCAAAAGCAGTTGCACACTAACATTTCGCATCGTCACTTTTATTTTCCATCCAGAGTTGCATTCATTTCTCACTAAGATCTTGTATTGACGATGGGCTCGGACTGCTGCACAAAGTCTTCTTTAGCACATCCCAATGATTCCTAATGGAGGCAAGATCTGGACTCAGTAGTGGCCAAACCATGTGTGAAAATGATGTCTCATGCTCCTGCACCACTCTTTCACAATTTGAGCCTGATGAATTGTCTTATTGGAATATTTCCGTTCTATCAAGGAAGAAAAATAAACCTCATTCAGTTCAGTGCATCCATGTAGTCAGCTGAGCTCATTGTGTTGCCGGCTGAAACATATGAATCACTGCAGTAATTATCCAATAGAAGGCTCTTACCTGTTTGCTTAGATTTTGGTCATGCAAGTTTGTAATAGCACCTCAAATTAAACAGACACAGTGCAACCATTGCTTAGTGCCATAGTCTAATGGTGCTGCTCTATGCTGTAGTTACTACATGTTGTGGTTTGAGGCACAGAACAGTACATGCATATGGAGAGCTTAGGTTACAGGACTTTAACTGCATCCATTAAAGAAAAGCAGATACCACCAGCTACACTCCCTTCCTTTCTAAAATGTGAGACAACCGCAGCACCGGGTGTTTTTTGTTTATTTGGGATCCCCATTAGTTGTTACCTTGGCAACAAATGCGCGAGTGCTTATGATGAGTCAGTAAGTAGTTAAATAACATGAACGAGAAGTTACATCCAGTAGGAATCATTAGCGTGCTCCTAGCTTCTGTCCCCTAGGAAGATGTTATAGTTGGCTTCTCAGTTTCCCAGCTTCCAGTTTCTAAGTGGAAAACAAATTGTAGCATCATAGATCCTTGTGAAATATTGAATATTTGAAAGGGCAGATAGATTATGTCAAGTGCTGAGGCATAACAATACATTTATTGTGTTATTCGCTGCTTTATATTGAAACTGTAGGAGCTCCATGTTAGTTCTAGAAACCTTGAAAAGCTGCAGTTTCGCTTTCTCAAGTTGGCATATCCAGAGACCTTTGGCCTCCAGTTTGACAAGTCATGTCTCTCAGCTTAGATGTTGGACTCCAGCCTTACCAGCCTTTGCCAGTAGACTTGGCTGTGCTCCATACACCATACTGTACACAGTCAAGGAGCCAAACTGTCCTTCAGCCAACAGTACAGCATTAGGTTGCAGCGCCATTCCCAGCCCTGACAGGCTGACCCAATGTTTCAGGGTCTTTGGTGTATAAAAGGATGACAGAGCAGCAGCTTTATGTCATTAACTGCCATCTGAGAGAGGGAGAGAGAGAGAGACAGAGAGAGAGAGAGGGGATACGTGGGGAGAGTAGGAAGAAAATAAAACATCAGAAACATCAGAAGACTGCCTGCAGCTGCCCAGTGAAGTGGGATTAAGAAAACATGCTATTTAAACTGCAAGCATTTTTTTTCCCCTTCACCAGGCGGTAAGAAAAAGTGCAGCAGGCAGTCGGTCTTTTGAGCTTATCATCAAGTAACCAAAGTTGCACTGTCAGCTTTCTCAACCATTGTTCTCTTTTAAACTGCAGCCACACACACACACACACACACACGGACCCAACACTTTCCCTTTCCTACTTTGATATTTCTAAACTTAATATTACTCCTCGGTACATTTGAATTTCACGTTTAATGTCTCTGAGAGAACCTCTCAGTTAGGAACATGACATATAAAATCTTATCAGGCCGACTTGATGAAGGAGGGCGTGAGGAGAAAGTTGCACTAGATTGCTGGCACTCTCAGATATTACATGCCATTTAATCTAGCTTCGGTTTGAGTGGAGGCATGTCGAATTGGCGGGCATCTATCAGTTCTGGGGATTGAAATGGAACACCTCTCTCTTTCTCGCACTCTACCAGAGGGAGCTAGTGAAAGACATTCAGCAGTTTTAGCCGACGTTCAAATCAGAGTCTTTCTCGCCGTGCCACTATCAGTATTTTGTTTCCACAATGTGACATGAGAAGGTCCAAGCACTCCCAATCATGCAGCAGGTGAGAACAGGAGCTCTGACTCTGTGTGTGTGGGTGTATTGCATGTGTGTGTTTCCCAGGTGAGCAGCTGCTCAGGTTTGGCTGTAATGGCTGCGGGGGAGAGCACACAGAGAGCGAGCTTTACTGAGAGAATCCCGAGATAGTGAGGGGGAAAGTTGGACACCACTCCAGGCAAAAGACTGATGAGCAGCACCGACTCAAATGGGAATGTCTCGGATAAGATTTTTGTGAATCCCAATTATGTCTCCCAATTATGAGTTTGATACTGACTCACAGATACAGTAGATATCTTATTATTTGATGTGTCATACAGTATATCTCCCATCAGCCGCATCATGTGCTCAGGAAGAATACAGTCAATAAAAATGGGAGCCACAGTTCTGAATTCATTCACTGTTGCTCATGTGGTTTTATTGGGCTCTAGTGGTGATAACAAGAGCAACTGACCGTCAGCATGCAAATGGCCTCATTACTAAGAAAGCTCCCCAGGGCTGTGGTACAGTATAAATTGACTGCAGGATGTGTCATCGTCGTGCTCCCGGTGCAGACATCATTGAGCTCCTATTTGATGATGGTGGTTAAATGCCAAACGCTCCACTTTAATCATTTGGATAGTGGGAACAAATGCAGTGTGACATCATTTTTGATTAGTTATTAATAATGAAATAGAAAGCTGAATAAAACGTCCTATATTTTAGGATTCAGGATTGTGTAATCATTTTCAAAGTAGGGGTCTTTAGACAAGACCTCCTTACGCTTCCCCTACCTTTGCCTTGTACCTCACTTATAAGTTGCTTTGGTAAAAGCATCTGTTGAATATTGCATGTGATCCAAGCTCCTCGTTTGTCTTACAACAGAACAGACTTTTGCGTCAAAAAAGATTCACAGCGTTTCCTTTGATTTAAATCGCATGGTGATACAGAAGTTCAGCAACCGCAGAAAATGGCTTAAATGTTCAATTAGCAGATTTGGTTTTATTTTGATCAAGGCACTCGCTGATGTCCAAGTAGCTGAAACATGTTTTCTCACACCACCAACTTCCAAGTTGTTTTGATATCAAATTTGCAGAAAATGGTATTAATTCAAGTGTTATGACTCATATGAAAACAATTATTCTGAACACTGTAAAAGTGAAGCAAATTGTCTAAGTTAAGTGTGAGCTCATGTAGGAAAAAAGATCTGTAACGGGGAACTAGGCCTGTGCATTGTTTCCCTGACTCAGTCTCTCTCCTATTGAAGTTTATTCAAAATACATTGAGCTTGGCTGGCAAAAAAACAACTGATCTTCTAGAAAACATACTGCATAAGTCTGCTGATCATCAGATCTCATTCTCTCTGCTTCACTTTAGTGTGTCCTTCCTTTTGTCCTCTTTTTAATGTGTGTCTATCCGCTACCTCGCACTGCTGTGGTCATCAGTGCTTTGGTCTTCTCCCTCCAGGCACTGCCTCTTTCTTCAGAGCTGCTTATTAAAACCCCAAACCTGGCCTGTGGGAGCCTCTTGCTATCTTTCCCCTTCACTGCCTATTTCTCTTTCTATCTCTTCCCTTCCGCTTTAAACACACACCAAAGGCAAAGGTGGGAATTTCTTTCCAGTTTGTTCCACACAGTCAGGCTCGAACTCTTCAGATTTATTTTCGCAACAAGAACCAATTACTGTAATAAGGCTAATAAATTTCCCTGCTGAACCAGCGGTGTCATCATTTCACATCATTTCTCTGCTTGCCTTTCTCTCCATTCCGCCCTGGCCTATGTATATATGATCGAGGGCCCTGTGTGTTTGGAGCCCAAAGAAATTAATCGCAGCTCTGCTCTAGCACCTCAGAGATGCTTGTGATCACAGAGCACCACAAATTCAGTATTTAAGCCTGCATCAGTTTTTGATTAGAATCTAAGTTTACTGCCAGGCTTTTATTCATGAAGTCTCCACAGATGTATTGCTTGGCTAGCCAAGCGTTAGACAGGGCCAGAGATATCGGATGATGCACTGGCTTGCTACTGAATCGCGAGCACACCATTGCTATGTATAGGCCCCAAGCACTCAGAAGAATGGATTGGGAGACTGATGGCTGCTGTCAGGGTGAATCATGAAGACTCCTATTTTCACCACTCCAGCTTTCTATTTAAACATAATGTTGTCTCTCCTTAAAAGATGTCCTGCTGCAGCAGTTGTCTCCTCCATTACCAAGTTTTTTTACATGCATGTTTGTATGAGTGTGCAGGGTGAGGTAGAAAGGGGTGGATTCTTTTAATTTGAGCCAAATTAATGTCATGACATTTGACATTGTGTTGCCAGAGAAGCTCATTAAACTAAGAGGTCTGTATGTTAAGTCAATGACGTAGTGCTCATGGGGTTTATTGTGGTGCATTGTTTACAACTTGATAAGCTCAACCAGCTTGAGGTCAGAGAGAAGCACACTCGCTTTACGTAACAGGGAGACTCAGTCCTTTGTGCCCTATGACAGGCAGTAAGTCTTTCACTGACACTGAATCACCATGACGTGGGAGATAATGAATACAGCACACATCCTACAGTAGAACACTGAGGCTATTTTTTACTCAATACAAGGATGTGCTGCTTTCATTGCCAAACACTACCTCTCACTTTTTGTTGTTCCACTCTAGTTCGAGCATTTGCAGCGAAATCACATTATCATGCTCTGCAGCCTCTTCATTTAGCTTGATATTTGGCCCAGTAGCACTGGGAAAAGACAGTGGGTTGTTGAAAGCACGTCAGCCAGCAGGAAATAAGGCTTTTTGTTTTTCATCTGGCCTTTTCTTTCCTGCCCCGATGACAGTAGTTATACCTCACGGCTCAGATGAAAATCCATAATGTCACCCTCAGTGTACTAAATACTGTGTTTTTAATAATGATTTGCTTGGGTACATTCACATGTAGGAACTTGGGATATAGTACTTAAGTGGCCACTCTACCTGCAACTCTATTATCTATTAACCTCAGTGCGACTCAGGTGAACACAAAATGAGTTGAGCAAGTCTGACAGATTTCCCACCGGCCCAGAATTCATTGCCTCCAGTCAGACCAAAACTGTGTAGCAACAAAATACACTTATGCTCAGAGGACCAGAAGTTTAGCTTGGAAAATCAAACGATGCTGAGGAAACAAGCATCGCCATTATCGCAACACCACAACTGGAACTCGCAGCATTGAATCTTACATAATAATTGAGGTCAGTAACTGACTGCCGTCTTCTTGTCATTATGTTGCTCTATGTCTGATGAACTGTGGTCCCAGCTATCAGGCAACCTTTACACCAGAGTATTTTCATTTTTATATCATTAAAATCTGCCCCTTACAACATGGGGCACTTTAAACACAACGCCTTAACACACCCATTCATAGCAGCCAAATCTGCTCGCCTCCAAGGTGCAGTCCTAGAGCTGGAGACATACTTCTTTTGCAGCTAAAAATAAAAACATCTCATGCTCTGCCATCCTGATTTTCAAGAGGAGGAACACACCCAAAGAGCATAAATAAGCGAGAGAGGAACAATGCTCACAGCTTGAACTGCTGGAGGGGCCTGTCATTATTTTCAGCAACAATTTATGACAAAACTGCACTTCTGTGAGACTGGGCTGCCCCCTCCCCTCCTCTCTTTTCCCTCCCCAACAGGGAACATTTGAATCATCCACGAGTGAAGCTGATTCACCCACTGTGATTTCTCCTCCCACACAGGTTTCATTTGGAAGTCTTCTTTGGAAATGATTTATTGGTGATGCGCTGTAAAACTCCTTCCAGTAACTACCAGGGGGATTGTTAGTTTTAGGACTGAATATGATCGCCTTTGATAATGCCGTGAATCACGTTGAAAGTGTCGCCGCCACAATGATTGCTTTAAATTTCCTTTTCCGGGGAAAGTCACTGTGTGTGTGTCTGAAAAGAAGATTGCAGCCTTTTGTTGTCACAGCCTCTGTTCAATCACCGTGCGTCCTGTGGCAAGCTAACCTTGGGACCCGATAGCCGGCCCTTTTGGTCACGCCAGGGTATGATAACCAGCGTCAGTCTGATGTGGCAATAATCTAGGATCAGAGGGGTTAATAGTGTGTACTGTGTCATCACCCTAAATGCCCCTACTTCCCCGACGGGTCCTCTTAACAACTCAATGACTGGGTCTCATGTGAACCTCACGAAACATTAATTCCTCACCAAGCCTCAGTGGAGGTCACTTTGCGTTAAACTTTGTGGCAGGAAGCTGGGCTGTGGATGATGGATGCATGCCGTGGCTCAGAGTCTTCTGTCTGAAATGTGATATGTCCAGTTGCTTACTTTTTACATTAGTCACATTACTTGTAGCTGAGATGTGTCAGCTGACAAGGGTGGAATTAAGCCTATTTAGCATTTTTATGAATTCCAAATTATTCAAGTGGCAGTGACAGCCATTTTGTAGCAGCAGGGTCACTACCTTTACGCTGAGCTGAAGTGCTTTCGGAGAGCAGATACTTCATTTGGCTCCATCGTAAAACACTTAACACTCCGACTGCCAGACCCACTCACGGTTTCATTTTAAAACCCAAACAATCCATCACTGTCGGACACATGAGCACTCGTGTACAGGTAATCCAACCTGTGGTATTTCCTTGTGGCACTCCGAACACCTCTCTAAACTGTGAAACTCTCTCTTGAACAAGGACTTGTGTGCTCAGCGTCTTAGGTGCGAACACGGGGCATTTTTTGTTTCTCCTGCGTTCATCCAGACCTTCTGTCTGGGTGAACTCCATTACTCTTCACTTTCTGTCCCCGGTTTCTGCATCTCGCTTTCTAGTTGCTGTCTGATTCAGAGAGGTTGATTCATGGTTTTTTTTTAGCGTGGGATGATACCAGCTGTGAGACTGCAGTGACAACAGATTGGTGGAAGCTGATTTATTGTTGTTTGTTCTCATAAACAGTGGGAGGTGAAGAACCAAGTCGATGGTGTTGTCCATGAGTGTAAATGTGATAGAACTTTCACTTTGTTTTGCCCTGTAGTTTGGCAGTAACTAAAAATATATTAATGACTTGTTAATCTATTGAGGGCAGCATGGTGATGGAGTGATTAGTAGGTCACTGTTGGCTACATCAGTTTTCTGTTTGCATGGTCATTGTCATTGACTCCAGTGCATTCGTGTCCCCCACAGGATAAATCCTTAGTTTGTCCTTGGGTTTATGCCTCAATGCTTTCAAAACTAATGGCATTCGCATTAGCTTAGATGCACTAATTTGCAGATGTAGTCATGCTATGCCCAGGTGGGAAACATGGTAAACATTATAGATGATAAACATCAGCATGATAGGAAACTGTGCCACTGCAACTCTGTTAACACACTGATGTTAGCATTTATCCCATGTCGCCATCCTGCTGAATGTTGTCAGACCAGCATTTCTGCACATTTGAGAAACTAAAACCAGATAATGTTAGGTGTTGTACTCTGTACGGGTCTCTTGACACGTAATCAATTGTTAAATTTGTTGTGGATTACGTCCATCCATTATTCTTTTCCTCTTAAGGGTCACTAGAGCCGATCCCAGCTGTCATTGGATGAGAGGCAGAGTATAGATGTAGAGACAGACATTTAGACCCATGAGCAATTTAGAGTCACAGTCTCTGGGCTGCGGGAGGCAGAGCCAACTCTAGCCCTTTTGCTCTCAGCTCTAGACGAGGTTATGGCCCCTCTCCCCCCTCTCCTCCCACCCACACCAACTAGAAATACAAATAAACATTCTGCTGTTGACGCCTGCTTTGTTAGTTGTTGTTGTTATTCCCACTCCTTTCTGCATTTCTGAGCGTACAGTTTAGACTGAGACATGATGGCCTTGCTAGTTAAATGTCACAGAGGCAAACACACAGTGGATAAGGTGTTTATCTGTTGGGAGGAGCCAGGAGTGCACACAAAAAACATGCAAACTCCACACTGGTGGATTCAAAGCCAGGTTGCTCTTGCTGTGCGGCAGCCGTGCTAACCACTACACCACCGTGCCACCTAATATGAACATAACTGTTCTGGAAATAAGTGGGAGATATTTTACACTGCAACACAGATTTTATGGGTTTGACCTCCCACAGAAAACTTTCTGCAATTTAGGAGATGATGTACCATCTAAATGCAAGTGCACACTCTGGTCGTATAACTTAGTGATGATCCCCTACTAATACAAAGTTGTAGTGACATTTTTCAGAGAGGAGGAGTTCACAGCTCCTCTCAGGCTGAATAAACTTAAGAAAATCTAAATTTCATGTTGTGGAGTCAGGAGACACTGCAGCAGTTGAGGTCAAGACACGGCGACCTTTGCTATTGACCCAATCCACACTTATCTAGTGACCTCTCTTCAATCTTATGGGAAAACCCATAAACACTTTAATTAGTCCCAGTACCGTTTGATTTTATATCCTCATATATTGAAGCTCTGTGGACCTTGCCTGCTCCGTCTGTCCTGTAAAAGTAATGGAACCACAGCCAGTGTATACAAATTCATTCCTCCATCCCTCCTAATCTGTTTGCTATCAAGTTTTGCACTAAGCAGCCCAATAGGACTTAGTGAGCAATGCCCCGCATTGTGTGAGAGAACACAACATTAATAACTCAAGGTAATGAGTTATTATCTACTGCCTTTATCAGATTGACAAAACCCGTGGCATTAGCAGAGTCCTGAACGAGGGGATCAGCATCAATTAAATCACCTCTCATTTTTCACGTTCAGGCTGCATTAAAGTATGACAAGTGAAACATAATCAGTATTAAATTGTATTAAATTGACCATTGAGTGAAACAGATTCACAGCATGTTTCATATAGTCCTTGTTAATTCCTGCAAAACAGCATTAATCCATCATGAGGATGCCTCACTGCATGCTTCGCCTTGTCTCACCTTGTGTTAATTCATCCTCTTCTCTTGGCTCCCTTTTCTGTCTGCCTGTTCTCCACGTCTGCCTTCTCTGAATGATCTGAAACCGCACAGCACTTGTTCTTATTTACAGTAGGATCACATGCTCTCCCACGGACACTGCTGAACGCAACAGTTTGTTGATTTTGAATCATACCTGCAAATATTGAGTACGTTGTAATTCATGTTTTCCCAGACTTGTGTAATCTTTCTGACGAGGAAAAGGAAAGAAAAAAAAGATGAACCAGCTACGTTATTCAAACTGTATTGTTTTTTCCTACGACTGTGATCCTCAGTGCTCATGGTGAAGTAACTGTTGATGGCTCATTCATTTGCAGCACATACGTATAGTACTTCACATATAATGGGGGCCCATGCATCTGCGATCTGCATTAGAAGCTAATCGATTTCAAGAAGCAACAGACCATCTGCATATTGTGCGATTTCAGTACTCATACCCATAAATACAAACAAATCCACATGTGATGCGCAGTTGTGGTGAGAATGTCTCACTGAATAATTAACTAATTATAGTAACAATAAGGGAAACTGTCATTAATAACCCACAGTGATGTAATTGCCATTGACGGGGCTAGGAGCATATTTAATAGGTCTAGATAGGACTAAATGCACATAAAACATTTCTACTGCCTCTTCTTTCGCATTTGAAGTGTAAAGTGTGAATCTGTTTGATCATATTCCGATTGCTCCTTTTCACAACTAATGTAGTTTCATTATGAACTTAACTGTCTATTATTTTCTCAATTAACAGATAAATAATTTGGTCTGTAAAATGTCAGAAACTGGACTTTAAAGAAATGCCCATTGGAATCTCTCAAAGCTTAAGTTGACATATTCAGATTGCTGGCAGAGCTTGACAAAATACCAAAAAATAATCAGTTTAATTATACTTTAAGGCTTTCTCTGGGACACTGACAGCTCAAATGAATATACAGAGGATGTGTTTTCTGTATTTGGGCAAATTAATACAGAATTTCTCCTCAGCCTTACATTGTATTTGCAATAGAAATGCTAACTTTAGAAGACAACACTACTGACTGTCACAACTCCCCATGATCTGTATGTGGCCCTGGGCACAGACTAACACTCTGGTCCTAGCTGTGATGTAGTGGAGCTTTGTTTCTAAGCAACCCCCAGCTCTAAGCTTTCAGTAAATGAATGAGGACAGTTGCTGTAGAGTGTTGATGAGGTGGGTGGATGGAAGGATGGATGCCTGTTTTGGTAGTGGTTCCACTCAAACAGTTTAGAGACAGTCGTGTCAGATTACATTTAGTGCAGTCTTGAACAGCAGAACCTTGAGCTGTTTTGTTTCTCAGCCATGATGTAAGTCTAAATACTGGCAAGCAACTCATAAATATTTTAAATTATCATTCAATAAAAATGCATGATACAAGAGCAATTCACATTTCTGCCTGCAATTTAATCATCATTTATTTGACCTGACAAAACTTTGTACTGTTGTAACTGACCTGTCTTCCTTTTTCTTCTCCATTGCCGACCAGTCTTCTTAACCCACCCTCTTAATCTGACAACACACAGATTCCCACACAAAAATACAGTGGCAAGAGGAATTTTATGGTTTTCTGCATTAATTTGTCATAAAATCTGATCTGATCTTCATCTAATTCAAGAGTATTAACAAATATAATAAAGTAATAACCCTGTACCAGGGTTTTATTTGTTAATACTTAGATGAATCACATTTTCTGACAAATTAATGCAGAAAATCATGAAATTCCAAATGGTTCACATACTTTTTCTTGCCACTGTACATGTTTGTTAACCAGTATGACATTGTGAATTACTTCTGCTCACCTCACATAGATTTGTAATGGTTTGTTGATGAGATTTAGTAGAAGAGACTGCAGCGAGACCGCTGGGAATTCGGATAAAGAGAATTAGGAATATCGGCTTGACACAAATCGAGTTGGGCCCATCAACATTCAGTGTCAACACTTGCTGTGGATATGTTTTGACCTGTTTTTTTATGTTTTACACATTTAAGCTTTGCACAACAGAATGTGGCAGGTGAACAAGACAGCAGCATTTCATGTACTGAATGCAGTGAGACATTCATGCAAATAATATAACAATGTCTATTTAATGTAAGTGGCACTGTCACATAGCATGTACAGTACGAACACACCACTACACATACTAAATAAATTGTAAATTAGCATCCAAATTACTGAAATGCACCATGTTCTGTGACCTTTTCGTGCTGGAATCCTTCTCATCCCACAAAGGTCATTGTTGGACCACCCTTGGTCTGTTATTGATTGTTCTTCTCATTACTCTGGATAATTTACCAAAAAGCTAAAAACCTGCCAGACAAGATCAATCAATACAAAGCACCACATTTCTCTTTAAATTATATTTATAAAATTGTACGTGGTGTGCAGCCAGGTGGATTCCCTGACTAGTTGCATCAAATATTAGCATGCTTACTAACTATACTAAAGTATACTATACTAAAAATAATATCTGCTAAACATCAGTATGTAGTAAGTGAATCCACTGCATTCAGTAGCCTGACTTAAGACAAAGATTAAGGATTCGAAATGGGACTGAAGCAAATAGTGTAATGTGGCAATAGCAACACATACTGTGCAGTCACATTATGATAATAGTGGCAGCTGTTTACTGCACATCACTTAACAGGGTTATCAGTATAGCTCCATGGAGTGGCTATATCTCCTCTCTGGCTCCTCCAGCATTGGCTTGTAAATAGATTTTGTATGATAAGTTTAGAGTGCACCTGGGGCATTGTCAATAGCACTTCTTTCATTTTAATACTGTGGAATTAGGCCAGTAAAACACTGGGACAGGCACTTAGACTAATTACGTTTTACTGTCAGATGTGTCCAGGTTCACCTCCACTCCCCAGAGCAATTTGAGTCCTCCTCCATCCAAATCAGTGTGTGGGTGCTCTTGTGTTTGAGTGTCTGTGTGCTCACAAACTGGAGTGTTTTTAGACTGTGAACGTTTGATGCAACTTTATGATTCAGTATTGGAATTCCAGCCACATAAAGTTTGAGTTTTCCTTGTGGTAATTAAGACTTTTTACAGGCTTTGACTATCGTTTTTCACCCTTAGATGCTGTCAGTGCACTTCCTTTCTCTGATCAGTTGAACATCACAGCAAATAATTTAACACACTGATCGTCTTTGTGGCTCTAATGTTCCAACTGGCTTTAGAGAAATAAAGGGACACGAGAGACAAGGATCTGAACTGGACTGTCTGTATCACTTCTTTCTCCAAAAAGTCATTATAGTTGGCGTCTGCCCTCCATTTGCTGGGCTGCTGCAGTCTGTAGAGAGGAAAATAACATTAGAGTGGAAAGGATTTCAATTGTCTTCTTCAAGCTGAGGAGTGTGGATACCTTCAGAACCCAGGGGACTTGTAGTGTTTTTAACATTAGATCTGTGATGCGATTGTGTCTGGGGATGGTGGGTTGGCCTGGACTTTCTTATCTGTTGGGAAACATGAGCTGGGTCCTTAATAGTTAATACAGTGACCAACCAGGCAACTAAAAGATCTGATGTCCTTATTGATTCTTATTTCTCTGCCTTCAGCGTGTTTTTTTTTTTTCTTTTTCTTATTATATGTCATGCCAGCAAATAATAACAGTGTGACAATATCAAATTATCTCTCATTTTCTCCTAACTTTCGAAAGGCTGCAAATACAGCAAAGGATGGGATCTTCAGAGCGTGTTGCTACGGCAACCAGGAGCAGTTCAGAGGCTTCCTCTAACAAGTTGCCTGGGAATGCAGCCCTAGCTGTTACACAAGACGGGACTTACTCTCTTTCTCTCTCACACACTCACAGGGCTTTTCCTGTGGCAGAATTTCACATTCAGCATGATTTATTCATAGCTGGATGCCTGCACTGGATTTATGATTCCATGTAAATGCAAGTCCATGGAATCTACTGTACCGTACTTGGCAAGAATCGGTACGGGGGCACTGTTGGACTTGATTTCTGTGGATGTTGTAAATGAAAAAGAGGGCTTTGAATAGATTTAGATTGAGGAGATCGCTGCTTACATATGAAATAAAGCAGCATATTGTGGTAGCGTTGCTGCTGGTGTGTGGGACGAAATCAGCACAGCAGAATATGAGACAAGCAAGTATTCATTAACACTTGAACACTCCAAAATACAAAAGAGAAACCACAAAGTTGGGAAACAAAAAAAAAACTTGTCCCTCAAGGAGGAACAAAGAATGCTGATCTTGACACTTTGATAAATTTCTTTCTGTCACCTATCACTCCATCCCCACGTTGATGGGCAGTGAAAGAAGAGAGCAGAGGAGGAGCGCTGAGCGCAGCACAGATAACACGTTTCATCATTAGCGGGCTCACGATAAGTATTCAGACTTTCAGCGGCTTCTCCTTATCGTGCCGCCGTAATCTCTGTGCAGCTAAATACTACGGCTGCCTGCAGCACGCCACTCTGTAGGTGAAATTGGATGTTAGAGAGGGAAAATTGCCATTTTACGTTTGTTGGAACAGACTGCCAATGGCCTAATCATTTTTTAAGAGATTAGTACTGAGGCTGATAGACTTGGGTACAGAACTCTTATGAGGGGGTTTTAGGAACATGCATATCTGCTGTTATAGCTCCTGTTCCACATTTGTCCCTGTTACCTCCCCAGACTCTCCCAAAGCATCCAGCTGCACATAAACTATCTTTCCAAATGAATTTGTAGTTTACAAGAGATTGCTACTCAACGCCACTAGCGTCTTGTTGTTCTAACGTTAACCCTGCTGGGAGAAAGATGGTGGGGTGTAGCCTTTTTTTAATTGCTGAGGGGGGTGGAGGAGACAATCTTTCTCTCTCTGTGCCACTGCCAAGGCAATATTCTCAGATGTGTAACCACAAGCAAATGTGCACTGGTTATGTGTTTACAAGTTAGGATTGAATGTTTTATTATGACTTTCAAATTATTAGCTATTGTTTCTAGATTAGTTTATTTGTTGTATTTAGCTGAACATTTCTTTTTAAAAGCACTTCTTGTACACTCAAATGGTTATATACACGATATTTAATCGTAGCAGGAGAATTGCCTCGTTTAGTTGGATATGGAGGTGTCTGGTTGAGCCACTTGTTGAACAGCATTCAAACCCTCATTTAGATTCATAAAGCCCTTTTTTATAGTGTGATATGTCGTGTTTTAACTCTGGTGACAGTCTGTTACTCGTCACTTGGCATTTCACAGGAGCGAGCGAGGATACTGTGCTTTTTTTTTTTTAAATGATAGATCATGTCATCATGATATAGTTGTGTGACAATGGCGCCTCTCTAAATCATCCCACCATGAATTCCCAGTTTGATTTAAGGTCAGCTGTAAGAGCAGGTTCTCCCTATTGTGTAAGTGTGTGAGCAACGATGTGACGTGTGCACCACTGACTGAGCACACAGTAACATAACAGACTCTTTGTTATTTATCTCATGTCTTAGCAATAGGTGTCAGTCATAGCAGTGAACATGAAAGAAACAGTTTTTCTTCTGGCAGTCTAAGTGTCATGCTGGTCCAGAGACAGATGGTATATGAGGAAAAATACCAGTGACAAGGGTTTTGGCTCGCAATTGCTGTGGCAGTTTGAAACAGCTCAGTTAGTTGAGTGTTACATTAGCAACTAAAATGCTGCGGGTTCAGTTTCAGCTCACAGTCAACACTTGAAATGTATGCATGAATCGTCCTGTGCTGTCACTTGGATGGACAAGTGAGCAGGATATCTGCCAAAGCCATAAGCCGGGGCCTTATTTGATTGGAGCTGCTATGCTGGATATCACGAGGCTTGCAAAGCTGACAGATTCGCTACTTTGCGTCTTTGTCCATTGGCCCTTTCTCAAATAGATCTAATAGCTCAGACCATTGCTTATTTACCCCGAGGGCTGAGGACACAATTCCCTCTCCTTTGATTTTCTAAAGAAGGGCCAGAATTCTGGGGAGGCTGCATTTAACCTTTGGGAGATGGATAAGAAAGCTGCTCTATCGATTTGTTTAGCTCATAAAGTAAAGGGTGTAATTTTACTCTGGCCAGTTAAAAGGGTTGTTGTTGGAGTAGATAGACAAGGCTATTTTTGTTACAGACATATTTTAAGCTTTTTTTTCTGTCTATGCAAAAGATCTCTCCCTGCATTTGACATTTGTTGCACAATTTTGTGTTTTTCAATGAAAGCACATAGGATTAAGGTGAACTTGACATGACATGAATATCTGGGCGTTCACAAGACTAGTTTAGACGCTGGTGGCTGTGAGTACCAGAAGCTGGATGGTAAAACATTAAAGGTTGTCATTGCAAGTCTCTAGTGTGCTCTCTCCTTTACATAAACTCACCTTTCATCCAAATCCGCTCTTAAACAGTGCCGCAGCCGGCCACCATACTAAGAATGTCACTTCTGAAGGTCGCATACCTTTGATCTGTCAGTCGAGTCCGGCGCTTCATTATCTTTTAACTTTGTTTTCAACTTCAGTTAGGGTTTGAGCAGGTGGAAGAGTGGAAGCTGTCACTGATACTCAGTGGCGATATAATGCTATTTAAATGCTAATGTGTTAAGAGGAGCAAAACGACCTTTACTCACACCGCACACGGGCGGAGCAGGAGCACAAAACAGGACCCCTTAATAAATTAGCCTCTTCCTCTGACTCGGTTTCTCTTGCCTGCACACCTTGTGTCAGATGTAAGGTGTGTTTATCACTATCATGCCCGGAGGACTTTGAACATGGGTATTGGTTTAAGGATTAAGTCAGACATGATGACTACACAATGTGTGGAATTTTAAGTTGAGTCATGTTTTTCAACTGGAAAAAACTGGTTTATTAGACTTCTTATCAGTGCAGCAAGTCCAGGTCTAGACAATCAGGTTAAAGGGTTCCCTTCCTTTTAATTTCATTAATTCATTTGTGAACTCATTCTTATCATTAACAACATTTAAAAGTGCAACAGCCTGGCACTTATTGAAAAAATAATAGAAAATAGCGTCTTATTGTGCTAAAATATAATTGCCATCCAGTCTCTAAATTCACCCTCCGTCCTAGCAGTCCATCTACGCAGTTGGCACCCTTGTCAGGAAGCCGATAATGTGATGGCAGGTGCTGGTATCAGTGTAAAAACAACAAGCCCTCTGCCTGTCCACAGATGTCACAGATACTTGTCTCCCTGTTTGCAGAGCGCTTGGCAGAAAGATGCACGCTCACCGAGAGAGAGCTGCTTTCCTCTCAGTCCGTGTAAATATTAAATAACCTTTAAAATGTTATGTGGGACTTTCTTTTTGGATTGTGCATCTGCTTTTTTATTTTCTTCCTTTAGCTGAAGTTCAGTTCTGTGCAAGCAGAGGAAGGGACGAACAGGGAGAAAGTGAGATGGAGAGCGACTGGGTCTGTCATCTGTCATATAATCCCAGGAAAATGCCATAACTCTGCCAGCAAATAATTTATTCAGTGCAACTCCCTGAGTTACCTCAGGGAGTAGTCAGCTGTCAGAGGAAGGCCTTAGAGTAAGACAGTGACATAACTTCAGACAGAAATGTAGCTTTGCATCAATCAATAATGCACCGTCATCCACTTGCTACAATTACTAGCAAGCTGTGAACTGAACTGAGTCAGGCCAAACAAGTTCACCTGATTTAGCATGTTGAAATGTAATGTTTGACAGGAAGGCTTCAGCTTAGCTGTACTGTATACACCCTTGCAAAAACAGTCCCTCTTCTGGGAAATTTTCTTATCTCTTTTCCCTCATGCATACATAGAGTAGTCGGGATTAATTTTACATCAGGCTGCCAAGTAGACATCGTCACGTAAGACTGGTAAACAACGAGAATTTGTTTTCATCTCGACAGATGGAGGACGACAGCAACAGAAGAGCACTGCTGCACCTCAGGGGTTGAGATCTTAGACCTCGTTAAAATTAAGTTTGAAAGGAATAGATTTTATCCCATTTGAAAGATGAAAAGGAAACATCCACAGTTAGTCATAGTACACAACCAGTACAGTCACTCTCATGATGTTATTTATTTATTTCTTTGTGAATATGAGACTTTTACAGAGCTTTTGACAAACACCTCTGGACGCAGTGACAAAACCCACGGGACTTTTACATGCACACTGTATGGTTTGTAGCAGTTAGTTGCTTTGTTTATACTAGTGCAGCTCACACAGCTGTGGCATTATTCCTCTTTTAGGCCATCAACACAGTGTGGTAATACATATCTATTCAGCAGGCAAAACCACACAAAGACTTGGCTGAAGTCACACCAACTGAAATAGCTGGTAATGGACAGATGGCTATACCAGCATGTAATACAGTGAGCATACAATAGAGTATGTTGTATCAGAAGCTGGGCCATAAAGTCTACCCTTCCCAAACCTGTGGATGAATTTTAAAAAAAAAGTTTCTCATTAAGTTTCTTTCTGCAGCATTTGAAGGCAGCGGGACACCTGTTAATAAATCTACAGCCAGACGTGCCGCGCCAGAGCTCAGTGCACCATATCCTGTTCACCTTGAGAAATGACAGAAGTCTGCTCCATAATGATCACACACAACTCTACACACATCCGGCTGGTTGGTTAGAACTTGGTATTCTCCATGTTACACGGATGACGGGGAATTACCTGAGCCTATTATTTCTGTGCATCATGAGAAATGTCACAATTAATCATAATAACAACATCCCACTCTCTCCCTCATTCTGTCTCGTCCTCTCTCTTAAGCCTCTGAGACACGGACATTACTTCAACTACGCTCTATGACATATGCATTTATATGAAAAGCTAAGGCCATACTCCTTCACTTCATCACATTCACATGCTTGGGAAGATGCCTGCCTGCTGACAGAGGCACAGAAAACCTCACAAAGCTCACAAGCCCTCCAGGCATCCTCTCAAGCTCACAGTTGATATGATGAAACTGTCTGCTATTACTTTTGGGTCATTGTTTCTTCTGTTGCATCCCATCCACAGAATGTATCAACTAAAACCATCTACATAACCATTGATGACAATGCCGTATGGTATGTGCTTGTAATGGCACCATTGCTTATTTGCAGCTTTGTTGTTGTACTGTCTGCATCTGCGCAACACCTTTAACATCCAACAACTTGACTTAAACAATTGTCTCATAGTGATGACTGCAGCCGCCTCTTTCAGGTTGGGTGGCGCCTCCTTGTAAACTTTATTCTTGACATCTTGACATTCTCTAAATACACCATAAAAAAATCTTCCTGGATCCAATTCTTCTTTGTAGTACTTTAATATAAGTGTGTTCAATATTTTGAGTCATGCCAATTATTTAAAATACAGAATAAACCAGACAGAAATATTTGGACTATGGAGTATCCATAAATATACAGTTCCAATCCAAAATCTGGACTCATCAGACCACATGATCTTCTTTTAGTAGTCCCAGTTTTAGTAATCATTCTCCTTAGATAGAGTTTTCTTTGCTTGATGCCAATAATTTGACTCTTCTGAAACAGATTAACATATTTTCCACGACCACAGGATGTGTCTTCTGACATAGTTGTTAAAGAATTGAGAAGCTGCTCACTGCATCAGTTAGAGTTAAATAACTTGTTGAAAGATGAAACATAATCATCCAAGCAGTAATTATCCAATGAGAGGCTCTTACCCATTTGCTTAGTTAAAACAGAGTGGTGACTTTTTTTTTATTGGACGGGCAGTGCATTTTAATTAGATTTGACTCTTTCAGTTGGTTTTTAGTTTTTTTATGTACCTATTAAATAATAATTCAATAATCTTGGCATTAAAAAAGCTCATTTTATATTTTTCAATGTACACAGTATATTAATTGAACATTCTGTAAAATTATCCTTTATTTTACAAGATTAAAAAGGACAGTGACAGGTAACCAAGCTCCGTTACAGTTATTCTGTGTTTGTTTGATTGTGTCCTACTTCACAACACAGGGTGCAGATCAGTGTGAAATATGACCTGGAGAAGTGTTTCAAGCACAATATTTAGCCTTTCATTGAGAAACAGGTAATAAGAAAATCTAAACAGAGAATAATCAAAATGATCTAGCTTTTAAACAAAGTCATGATGCTTGAAATACGATTTTACACCACTAATTATAATAATATCATATGTGTATTATAATTATAATTATATAGCACTACCTAAATAGCATTCAATGGCTAATTCAACCCACTCATGACCTTCAGACAGAAGACCTCTCTTGCTTTGTAATCTGTTCCACAAATGTAATTGTTTCCATGTTGAAGTCATGTTAAGATAGATAGCACTCATTTAACCTTTGGAATTTTAATCTCATCATCTAAGGGAAATAGTGGTGCATACAGATGCAGCGGCCTAGAGCTCTTGGCTTTGCTGCTTTTTGTTTGGGGGTTTTAATCCTTTGGTTAAAAACCACATAACAGAGACTCATATACAACCTATACAGATCTTTGTAATTTGTACGTGTGACAGTGAGTGATTAATGTAATATGTGTGTTTATTGTATGATTCTATCATTGTATTGCTTTTTTTTAAATCATTTTTAATTTTCTATATAATTATTTTTCCTTGTGATGTTTTGCACCAGTAGGGCTCAACCAGTTTCGTTGTATACATGATGTACAATGACAATAAAGGCTATTCTATTATATTCTAAATGTGATTCAAAAGAAGGGCACCGTAATTACTTTGGAAGCAGATGGTATTGTAGCATAAGAGTAAGCATTTCCCCTGATTAAGTTAAATACATTGCTATAGAGTGCTGGGATGTCTGCCCTTGGTGGTCGACACACAGAACTGGGTTTTGATCTAAGATTATGCAGCCAACAGAAGGAAAAAGGAGAGACTGTGCACGTGGTGATCGCTTCCCCAAGGACAGCGCTCCGGTCGTATACCTCTCGACAGTCTCCTCAGGGCTTTGACGGATGACACAGGCACCACGGAGTGATAGGCTATTATTACACTTTGCATTGGATAAATGGCAATGTGGGCTCTTACCTGTTGCCTGCCCTTTTCTCATTCTGTCCCCCCCTCCCGGCTTTCCAGCAGTATTTCATCACTGACTGTAATAGAAGGGAAAAAATAGGATGGTCGAGATGTATCTGTGCTGCTGTTGATTTCACTTCCACGTTTAAGATGTGCTACTTTTTGAGTTTTGTGTGTGTGTGCGTGTGTGTCCTTTGTAGTTGGATGTGAGAGCACGGTGGATAATGACCAGCTTGTTTGACGATGTGTGATTTTGCTACTATGCTTTTTCCCCCTGCCTCATTAAGTGTGAACTGCATTTCTTTTAATGGGAAAATCTTTTTAACCCTGGGTGTGATCTAGCTTTCTCTCTTTTGCTTTCAGACCAGCAGTATTCATGGTCACCCTCGCAGCCCTTCGATGAGGACAGCTACTCTCCTCCACCCAGGAACATGAAGGGTCTCTCCGGCGGCCGCCCTGCCCAGCTTCAACTCACTTCTCCCACCTCAGCCCATACTTGCGGCCTGGCTGATTGTGACCATTCCCTGGACCACCATCTCCATCATGGTGACTCACGGCCTCCTTCCTACCTCCTCAGCCCCACTGAGAGCTGCCCTCTTGAGGGTCACCACCGTTGCTCTCCAAGGAGCTCCATCCACTCTGAATGCATGGTGATGCCTGTGTTCATGTCAGCCACTGATCACTCCATCTCTAGTAGCACTTTTCCCCGCATGCATTACGGCAGTGCTTTGCGGGACAGTAGTGGAAACACTTCTGGGGGCAGGGATTCCCGGGACGACGACAGATCATCGTCACATGGTGGCAGCAGCAAGATGAACCGAATTCCAGCAAATCTCCTGGACCAATTTGAAAAGCAGATGCCGCTACACCGAGATGGCTTCCACACATTGCAGTATCAACGCACCTCCACAACAACCACAACTACAGAGCAGCGCAATGAAAGTCCCGGGCGAATACGCCACTTAGTTCACTCGGTGCAGAAGCTCTTCACAAAATCACACTCTCTAGAAGGATCCTCCAAGATGAATGGTACTAAAAGCGACTCGCACCGGGACAGCTCTCACCACCACCATCACCACCACCAAGGCCACCACAAACACAGCAAACGCAGCAAGAGCAAAGAACGTAAATCTGACGGTAGCGGCAAGCAACGCTCAGGAGGTTGGTGGAGCTCAGATGACAACCTGGATAGTGACAGCACATACAGAACACCGAGTGTCATGTCGCGGCATCCTGTGGACCACATCAGCCACTGCTACCCTGACTCCATGCACGGCCACCTGGCAGGAGACCTGTCTCTAAAGACCTCTAAGAGTAACAACGACGTCAAATGCTCGGCCTGTGAGAGCATAAGCATGGCACCAGAGGGCAAGTTCATGAAGAGAAGCTCCTGGTCAACGCTGACGGTCAGCCAAGCCAAGGAGGCCTACAGGAAGTCCTCACTCAACTTGGAGAAGCCCATGACACCTACTGACCTAAAGCCCAACCTCAGGCCCTGTCACTATCTACAGGTGAGTCTAGTGTATATTGTTTTGTGTCTCTCAGCCTGTATCATGGACACAAGTTTTCTAGTTGATCATTGCAGCTTCTAATTTCACTGAGCGAAAAAAAAAACCCTTCTTGCACATTTCTTTTGATGCCACTTGAGAAAACTCACAGACTGACAAACAAATTTAGTGTATTTAAATGCACGGATGTGTGAATGGTTAGATTATGGTCCTTTGAACGACATGTTGAAAGCAGAAGGTGGTGATTTGAAAGCCATAAGCAATTGAAGAGATGATGAAAAATTTCATTTTATCTCTAACTACAGTGATTGAGCGTCCATTCACCATGATTTAAAATTCATGACAACACAACAGCAACCAAGAGAAAAACAACAGTCCTAAAACCTAAGCCTGCATTGGACAACACCATTTTTTTTTCAGGCATCATCAGCCAATAGAAAAGCAAGAAAAGTTGCTCATCTCTGCTGGATTTCTGTTTGA